>NC_053023.1:326021605-326161553 GCF_003073215.2 Triticum urartu | reverse complement strand
ATGAGCCTCATAGTGGAAACAATCAAGAGGACTGCAGCAGACCAGAAGAGGAGCTGCGGATATGCCCCTCAGATTCAGGAGCTCATCAACTCCAAGATAGGCACGGGCATATATTTATTGGACAAGGAACATTTGCCCATCCGTCCAGATTTTGAGAACAATGAAGTTGTGATGACTGAGAACGAGCCATCGTCTGCACAAGCATATGCAAAGAAGGAGAAGGCGAGGAAGGAGAAAGATGCCAAGATGCCTACTCAAGAGGAGGCATCTGAATACTTCTTGAAGACCAAACAAGAGCAGCTTGGTTACTTGATTGCATCCACGCTGAGGATTGAGCAAAGTCTGGCCACCCTCACTCAGAATCAGCAGAGCCTAGAGAGAATCATGGAACAGAAGTTCTATGACTTGGATGTCAAAGTAACGGAAGTTCAGTCTGCAGTGGAGCAGCTCCAGGAGGACATGAAGGAGAGGAGAGGCAGGACTACTACTCATGCCTTTGCTAGAGTGCCAAGAGGTCCGAGGTCATCTGCCGTGCCAGTTGCTGACACAAGAGCCACCACCTCAGCACCAGCCACAGCCTCAGTTCCACCAGCTCCAGCATCTACTTCAGCTACAACTCCAGCGTCTACTTCAACATCTACCGAAGCCTTCGTCCTTGGAGTGATCCGGACTCCACCACCACCTGAAGATCAAGCCTGAGCGTCGATCTAGTGCTATGCATTTTCTAGGAACTTTTTGGTAACTTGTTGCCAAAGGGGGAGAAGATGTATAGATCATAGGCTTCGAGAGAGAGAGAGAGTGTTGCTTTTCTCTCTTGCTTTATTTGGTGGTTTTTCGAACTTGTTTGCTTTTGAGTGCTTGAGATACTACGTCATTATTTGTGAGACATTGATGATCATGTGTTTGATCATAAGCTACATTTAATGCTTGCTTCATGCTATTATCTTATCTATCTTATGTGATCATTCATTATTCTTGGTGATGAGTGCATGTATTTCATTCTTATCATTTTAAGCGCTCCACCAAGATGTATGTGACATGGAAGAGTAACCCATGATTCTAACTCTTTGTGCATTTGCAGTCCAAAGCAAATTTTAAATATGCACAAATTTAGGGGGAGCTCTTACTTATCACATACTTCTCAAAGCGACGATATATTTCATGCTTATTATCATTTGTCGAAGCTTTGATCTATATGTTGTCATCAATTACCAAAAAGGGGGAGATTGAAAGTGCAACTATCCCTAGGTGGTTTTGGTAATTCATAACAACGTATAGCTCATTGAGCTAATGCTATTCCAAGATGATTATTTCAGGAAAGCTCAATGATTGGCATGGCATGGATGTGAAAGTGGAACCCTCAAAATGCTAAGGGCAAAGGATTGGCTCAAGCTCAAAAGCTCAAGACTCTTCATTTTATATTTTAGTGATCCAAGATCACATTGAGTCTTTAGGAAAAGCCAATACTATTAAGGAGGGATGAGGTGTTGCTTAATGAGCCTCTTGCTTCATGTGCTTAGTGATATGCTCCAAAACCCTCAACTACTTTCCCATATCCACATATGACCTAAACCCTAAGCCAAACTCGGTCCTACCGATTCTTCCTATCCGGCGCCACCGAGTTTCACTTGTCATTAGCCACTGCCAAACCCTAGCAATTCGGTTCTACCGATAAGGATCTCGGTCTCACCGAGATGGGGTTGCAAACTCTCTGTTTCCCTTTCGTAACTTTTCGGTCTTACCGAAAGAGCGAATAGGTCCCACCGAGATTGCAATGTAAACTCAGTGTTTCCCCTTTGTAACTTTTCGGTCTCACCGAGTTCCACTCGGTCTCACCGAAAGAGCAAATCGGTCCCACCGAGTTTGCCTGACCAACTCTCTGGTTAGCTAATTACCAAATTCGGTCTCACCGAGTTTGTGTAATTGGTCTCACCGAGATTACGTTATGCCCAAACCCTAACCATATCGGTCCTACCGAGTTGCATGTCAGTCCCACCGAAAATCACTAACGGTCACTAGGTTTACATTTTCGGTCCGACCGAGCTTATTGATTCGGTCCCACCGAGATTGGAAAACTGTGTAACGGTTGGATTTTGTGTGGAGGTTATATATACCCCTCCACCTCCTCCTCATTCGATGAGAGAGCCATCAGAACACACACACCATTCCAACTCATATGTTCTGAGAGAGAACCACCTACTCATGTGTTGAGACCAAGACATTCCATTCCTACCATATGAATCTTGATCTCTAGCCTTCCCAAGTTGCTTTCCACTCAAACCTTCTTTCCACCAAATCCAAATCCTATGAGAGAGAGTTGAGTGTTGGGGAGACTATCATTTGAAGAACAAGAGCAAGGAGTTCATTACCTACACACCATTTGTTACTTCTTGGAGAGTGGTGTCTCCTAGATTGGCTAGGTGTCACTTGGGAGCCTCCGACAAGATTGTGGAGTTGAACCAAGGAGTTTGTAAGGGCAAGGAGATCGCCTACTTCGTGAAGATCTACCGCTAGTGAGGCAATTCCTGTGTGGGCGATGGCCATGGTGGGATAGACAAGGTTGCTTCTTCGTGGACCCTTTGTGGGTGGTTGCTTCTTCGTGGACCCTTCGTCGGTGGTGCCCTGTGTGGACTCGCGCAACCATTACCCTTGGGTGGAGCCCTGTGTGGACTCGCGCAACCGTTACCCTTCGTGGGTTGAAGTCTCCATCAACGTGGATGTAGGATAGCACCACCTATCCGAACCACGGGAAAAACATCCGTGTCTCCAATTGCGTTTGAATTCTCCAAACCCTTCCCTTTACATTCTTGCAAGTTGCATGCTTTACTTTCCGCTGCCTATATACTCTTTGTATGCTTGCTTAAATTATGTGATGATTGCTTGACTTGTCCTAAAATAGCTAAAATCTGCGAAGAACTAAAATTGGGAAAAGGTTAAGTTTTTATTTGGTCAAGTAGTCTAATCACACCCCCCCCTCTAGACATACTTTCGATCCTACAAGTGGTATCAGAGCTTTGGTCTCCATTTGCTTGATCTCCATAGCTTTTGGTTGTCATAGCCTTGGTTTCACAACCTAGGAGAGTATCGCGTCTAGCGAGGGAAATTATCACCGTAGAGGTCCTTACTTTGATGATACTAATTTTGCTAGTTGGAAGCATAAAATGAAAATGCATATTCTTGGACATAACCCCGCCGTTTGGGCTATTGTGTGTGTTGGTTTGCAAGGTGACTTCTTTGATGGGAGAGAACCAAACCGTGAAGCTACCGCGGATGAGTTGAAGATGTTGCAATACAATGCTCAAGCTTGTGATATTCTCTTCAACGGATTGTGCCCCGAAGAATTCAACAAAATTAGCCATCTTGAGAATGCAAAGGAAATTTGGGACACTTTGATTGATATGCATGAAGGTACCGACTCCGTTAAGGAATCCAAGTTGGATGTACTTCAAAGCCAACTTGACAAGTTCAAGATGAAGGATGGTGAAGGTGTCGCTGAGATGTACTCTAGGCTTGCTCTCATCACAAATGAGATTGCCGGCTTAGGAAGTGAAGAGATGACCGATAGATTCATCATCAAGAAGATTCTAAGAGCCTTGGATGGAAAATACGATACCGTGTGCACATTGATCCAAATGATGCCAAATTACAAAGATCTCAAGCCAACGGAGGTGATTGGAAGAATTGTTGCTCATGAGATGTCACTTAAGGATAAAGAGGAACTTCACAACAAATCAAGTGGTGCCTATAAAGCTTCATGTGAAGCCCCTACATCATCAAGTGAGAAACAAGACTTCAATGAAGAATTGAGCTTAATGGTGAAGAACTTCAACAAGTTCTACAAGAGTAGAAGCAAAGATAGAAGCTCCAAGTCAAGGTCCTACAATGACAAAAGATCTTCTAGTCGAGAGCAAAACTGTTACAATTGTGGAAGACCCGGACAATATTCCAATGAGTGTACAGCTCCCTACAAGAGAAGAGAAGATTCTCCAAAAAGAAGAAGCAAAGGATCCCCACCAAGAGAGAGAGGGAGTAGAGATGATCGTTATGAATGAAGATACTCACGGAGAAGCAAGGATTCGGAAAGGAAGGAAAAATCATCAAGGAGCTACACAAGACGAAGACATCAAGCTCATGTTGGTGAATGGGTATCCGGCTCCAACTCCGGCAGCCACTCCGAGAGAAGTTATCACTCCGACTCCGACTCCGACAGCCACTCCGAGGGAAGTTATCACTCCGACTCCGAAGATACTCAAGATGAAGGTGTTGCCGGTCTAGCACTTGTGTCAACCAACTCCTACGACATATTTGACTCACCAAATGAAGGAATTGGAAGATGCTTCATGGCCAAAAGTCCTAAGGTAACACACCCCGAGTATGTTGATTTCGATAGTGATGAAGATGACTTGTTAGGTGATGATTTGCTTGGTGACAACTCTAGTGATGAATACTATGATGAAAGACCAATTAATCATGCTAATCAAGATAAAACGAATGACAATGATAAGGAGAAGATTGAGGATCTAACTAAAGAACTAAAAACTCTTAAGTTAGCTCATGACACTATCTTCGAAGATCATCGAGAACTTTTAAGAGCTCATGAGAAATTACGCTTTGAAAAGCTCAATCTTGAGAAAGAGCATGAGTTCTTAAAGGCAATCAATGATGATCTCCGCAAGAAAAGTTCTTCTTACATTGCCAAGCGTTTACTCTTATCCACTTACATGCCTCAAGTCAAGTCTAGTAACAAGAAAGATTCTTCCACTAATGATTCTCTTAGCCAAGTTACACTTGAGCAAGAAAATAGTTTATTGAAGGGAATTATAGAGAAAGGAGTGTACAAAAGCCTTGCCGGGAGTAAGCAATTTGAGGAAATTGTGCGCAAGCAAGGAATGCACCGGAAGAATCAAGGTGTTGGTTTTGAGCGGAAGTTCAATGCCAATGGAGTTGAGTTGGAAGAAGATCAATACGCCAAGACAAAGTTTGTCCCTCAACAAGAGAAGTATACTTATTTCAAGGGGACACAAGCTCAAGATGATCTTCCACCACAAGACTACAAGCAAAAAGGCAGGGACAAGCTTCAAGAGGAAATTGATGCATTCGAAGAAGCTCCTAAGACCTTAGTCAAATGGATTCCCAAGACTACTTCAAGTTCCACTTCATCAAGTACGACTACAACTCCAAGGATTCCCATCAAGATGATGTGGATCCAAAAGAAGAAGAACTAGAGAGTTCTTGAGGGTGACTCTGCCAACATACTTCACTCTTATCATTTTGGCAAGAACAAGTGAAATCAACTTCCACATCTTGCACTAGTTCAAGGAGTCACAAACCCTCTTGTTGGTAAGACAAGGGACAAGGTAACCTAAAAGTTTTCATGGACATCATCTTTTGTGTGCATCACTCTATGTCTATGGATATCCTTGTTTGTTCCTTGTGAAGATCGCCTACTTCGTGAAGATCTACCGCTAGTGAGGCAGGTCCTGTGTGGGCGATGGCCATGGTGGGATAGACAAGGTTGCTTCTTCGTGGACCCTTTGTGGGTGGTTGCTTCTTCGTGGACCCTTCGTGGGTGGAGCCCTATGTGGACTCGCGCAACCGTTACCCTTGGGTGGAGCCCTGTGTGGACTCGCGCAACCGTTACCCTTCGTGGGTTGAAGTGTCCATCAACGTGGATGTAGGATAGCACCACCTATCCGAACCACGGGAAAAACATCCATGTCTCCAATTGCGTTTGAATTCTCCAAACCCTTCCCTTTACATTCTTGCAAGTTGCATGCTTTACTTTCCGCTACCTATAGACTCTTTGCATGCTTGCTTAAATTATGTGATGATTGCTTGACTTGTCCTAAAATAGCTAAAATCTGCCAAGAACTAAAATTGGGAAAAGGTTAAGTTTTTATTTGGTCAAGTAGTCTAATCACCCCCCCCCTCTAGACATACTTTCGATCCTACACCACTTCTTATCGAGGCTCCTCTAAAACCTCATCAATTCTGGACCTTCCTCACCCACTTTCTAACCAAACCCATTTGAATTAAATTCAGATGAGTTTGAATTTTAAACCTTGCAATCTTGGCCATTCCTATTTTCTCGGAACAAGCACGTTTTTGTGAGTCTGGGAAAATTATCCGCGTGCGCAGATTCTTTTCCTAACCCCGTCTTTCTTTCTTCATGTCTTTAATGGTTTTTCGGTTAAAGTTTAAGAACAAAAGGGAGAGAGAGAGAGCTTGCGCCCGCCAGCCTTCTGGGCCTCCCAACCATCCTTGCCGGCCCACCTAGGCCACCCGCACCCAGGCCGGCCCAACCACCCCTTCCAACCCTAACCCTATCTCGATATCTTTCCTCCCTCCCGTAGCGCTGCCACCTCTCTCTCGATCTCTTTCCACTCTCCTGTGGGCTGCCAGAGAGAGAACCGCAGCGCTTCATGCCCGATCCCCACTCCATCCTCTTCCCGATCGGCCGAAGCCCCTGACCTCAACCTCCTCCCTCTCGCCGCTCTACAGCCTCCCTACGTGCCTCGGCTTCCTTTGCCATCTCGCTGCTTGCCATGACCGCCACCGCGAAGCTCCCAGTCTCTGCGAAGCCGTTGCTGCAGTCCGGCGCCCCTGCTTCCTCCTCGTCACCGGCGAGCGTCGCACTGTCTCCCTGCCTCGCCTACGCTACCGGCGTCAACAGCAGCAGCAGACCGGAGCCCCTGCCTTGCTCCACCACGTCGCCGCTCCTCGTGCCATCGGCGTCCACCTCCTCACCAGCCCGCAGCCATGGCCTTAGGCTCGCCAAGCCGCCGCTCCCTCGTCCCGCCACTGGCCAGGTTGGACGTCCATCTGCCGGATCCACAAGTCCCGTGGCTGCCATCTTCATCTCCGTCAGATCTCGCACCGCTGCAAGCCCCCTGCCCCGCTGAAAGGATCAAGAAGAGGTGTCTAGAGGGGGTGAATAGACTCTTAGCACGAAAAGTTGCAGTTTTCATTTTTTTTTAAATTGAAGTGGAGTTTTAGTACAAGTTCAAACATTCACAATACATAGCAAGCAAGCATGATGAGAGTATATGAGCAGCGGAAAGTAAATCATGCAAGTTGCAAGAATGTAAAGGGATGAGATTGGAGTGTGCAAACACAATTGGAGACACGGAGATTTTTGGCGTGGTTCCGATAGGTGGTGCTATCGTACATCCACGTTGATGGAGACTTCAACCCACGAAGGGTAATGGTTGCGTGAGTCCACGGAGGGCTCCACCCACGAAGGGTCCATGAAGAAGCAACCTTGTCTATCCCACCATGGCCATCGCCCATGAAGGACTTGCCTCACTAGGGTAGATCTTCACGAAGTAGGCGATCTCCTTGCCAATACAAACTCCTTGGTTCAACTCCACAATCTTGACGGAGGCTCCCAAGTGACACCTAACCAATCTAGGAGACACCACTCTCCAAAAGGTAATAGATGGTGTGTTGATGATGAACTCCTTGCTCTTGTACTTCAAATGATAGTCTCTGCAACACTCAACTCTTTCTCATAGGATTGGATTTGGTAGAAAGATGATTTGAATGGAAAGCAACTTGGGGAAGGCTAGAGATCAAGATTTATGTTGTTGGAATGGAATATCTTGACCTCAACACAAGTGTAGTTCGTTCTCTCTCAGAAAATGTATGTTGGAAGTGTAGGCATGTTCTGATAGCTCTCTCCATGAATGAAGAGTGGGTGGAGGGGTATATATAGCCTCCACACAAAATCTAACTGTTACACACAAATCACCAAACTCAGTGGGACCGAATTATAAAACTCGGTCAGACCAATTTAGTTCAAAATGTGAACGTTAGGATTTTCGGTGGGACCGACATGATCAACTCGGTGGGACCGATGTGCTAGGGTTAGGGTAAAGCCTTATCTCGGTTGGACAGGTTACACAAACTCGGTGGGACCGATTTGGGTAATGAGCAAAACAGAGAGTTGGCCAAACAAACTGGGTGGGACCGATTTCATATTTAGGTGGACCGTAATTAATTCAATAGGCAACAAAGAGTTTGCAAGCCCATCTCGGTGAGACCGAGATCCCATCGGTGAGACCGAATTGGTTAGGGTGTTTGGCAGTGGCTATGTCAATAGAACTCGGTGGCGCCAGATAGAAAATTTCGGTGGGGCCGAGTTTGACTTTTGGTTTGGGACAAATGTGGATGTGAGAAAGTGGTTGAGGGCTGTGGAGCATATCACTAAGCACTTTGAGTAAGCAAGCCATTAAGCAACACCTCATCCCCTCTTAATAGTATTGTCTTTCCTATGGACTCAATGTGATCTTGGATCACTAAAATGAAAAATGTAGAGTCCTGAACTTTGAGTGTGAGCCAATCCTCTGTCCTTATCATCTCGAAGGGGTTCCACATCCTCTAGTCCATGCCAGTCCACTGTTGAACTTATCTGAAGCATACTAGATGAAAGCATTAGTCCAACAAGAGATATGTTGGCATTAATTACCAAAATCACCCAGGGAGCACTAGTGATTTCACCCGCCTCTGCCTCATTCGAGCGGAGAGGAGGACGCGCCTCTGCTCGCCCGCATCGACCAGTGGCAAGACTCGCAGCTCTCTGTACCGGCCTCCGGTTAGCTTCTTCGCCACCATGGCCTCCTTCATGCAAGGTTGCCGTTGTCTTGCCCCATGAATCCATCGGCCCTACCTGCGTTTCGATGAGCCGACCAGAACAGCAAGACCAAGAAGCCCCATCGACCTGAGCATCCCCTGGACACGTCAAGGTTGACTCCATCGCAGAGAACAACCAAATGATGACCCTGGATATGGGATTGCAAAATGCCAAGTACCCTTCAGTTCAGCAAGACCGACAAGTACGAATACCGCAATGTGTCAACAAGTTCAGTGATCACCAAGTACCCTCTCCGGATCGCCGAGTTCGTCTACGAAAATTGTACCACTATGCTGGAGACCTCCGATCCGTCAAGTTCCATCCCGAACGTGTATGACTACTTCGACGACATCCCATGAACGTCTACTTCCCCTACGTCCCATCGAACCCGAATCATCTCATGCTTAAGATGCCCGGTCCACGGGGCATCATTACAGTAAATGGAAATATTGAGCGCTCCTTGCGCGCGGAAGACTGTGCGGCTGCCTTGGCATCCGCACACTAAACGGCCTCACCAACTAAAGCATCTGACAGGTCGTTAAGACCACGGACGCGGTTAGACGAGTCCAGCACAGCTATATGTAATTAATACAGGTTTGATGGCTATACCCCTATTACAATACAAGGGGCTAAACACGTGCAAACAAGTGACAATTAGGCTCAACTTTGCTCATCTTGAACTGTACATGGTTTCTTTAGTATAACCTACCTTTTTGCACGACAACTTTTCAACTAAGTTCCTCTCTTTTACAGATGACCATCATGCTACAGCCGTCCAGGATACGGCATAACGGAGACACAGGCGGAGACATGCAGCAGGGACCCGTTCCAAGGATTCTTTTTAGATTAAGACCCTGCGTAAACCTTTTTTATTGCCTCTTGTTGATACACATCCCCCGGATTCATAGTACAATTGAGAAGGATGCTGACGTATTGGCATGTGGCCACATCAGAATATTGCACGTACCTGGACAACAGGGGCTTATTACAAAGGGCACTGCTTAAGCCCGGTTTACACCATAAAGACCGAATACCTTAGGGAGTGTTCGGCGTCGCGAGTTTGGCCTTATATGCATCAGCTCCGAATCATGTCTTTGGTCAAATGTTGGGTTTGCCTGGCTCCTGTGTTTTGCTGCCTTACGTTCCTCTCTATCGGCTAAGGGGCACCAGGAGAACTACTGCGATTGTGCCCTGGTTCATCCGGACGAGCACCTCAGTAGAGAAAGCCGAAAACTGACTGTCATGATATAGCGTGAGACTGGTCAACCACTCGATGACCTAGGTCAACCAACCGATGTGCCAGGTGTCGTCCAGTTATTCGTTGTTGTTGCCTTGTCATTGCTTGCGTGTCATGCATTGCATATCATGTCATCATGTGCATTTCATTTGCATACATGTTCGTCTCATGCATCCGAGCATTTTTCCCGTTGTCCGTTTCGCATTCCGGCGCTCCGTTCTCCTCTGGTGGTCATTTCTACCTTCTTCTCGTGTGTGGGGGTTAAACATTTCCGGATTGGAACGAGACTTGCCAAGCGGCCTTGGTTTACTACCGGTAGACCGCCTGTCAAGTTTCGTGCCATTTGGACTTCGTTTGATACTCCAACGGTTAACCGAGGGACCAAAAAGGCCTCATGTGTGTTGCAGCCCAACACCCTTCCATTTTGTCCCAAAACCCACCTAAACCTGCTCCATCATCTAGGTCGTTCGATCACGATCGCGTGGCCGAAAACCGCTCCTCATTCTGAGCTTCCTAGCTCCTCCTATCTATAAAAAGGCCAGTCCGCCGAAATTTTCGGATCTTTCCTACCCCTAACCCTAGTCTCCTCCCTCCTCCAGCCGCCGGACGTGTCCGACTGGGCCGGACATGTCCGCCCCGCTTTCCCCGGAGAACCAGAGCATGCCACCTGTCCCGCCGCCGTCCCACCGCAGCCGCCGCCCGCGCGGGCCCATCTCGCCGCCGCCTCCCCGCGGGAGCCCGCGCCCGCTCCTGCGTCTCCCTCACCGGCGTTGACTGCTCGCCGCCGCGCCCCTTCGTGCTCGCCGCCGCCGGCAGCCGCCCGCCGGAGTCGCGGCCCGCCGCCACCGCCTCCCGCGGAGGAGCCCGCTCGCCTCCCGGCTCCACTCCTCGCCGCACCATCACATCACGGCCGCGCCGCGCCGCCTCTTCACCGCCACCGCCTTCACCGGCCCGCACTGTCAAGCTCCGCCGGAGCAACGCCACGCCACCGCGCAAGCTCCGCCCGCCGCCAAGCTTCCTCGCGCCGCCCTAGCCTGAAGGCTGCCTCCCCGCGCCTCCCTCGTCGAGATCCGACCGGATCCGGCCAGATCCGGTCCGGAACCGCCAACTCCGGCCAACCCATTCCTCGCCGGACTTCCTCGAGCTCGCCGGAGACGATGATGGACGAGATCCACCAGGAGACGAACCAAACGGCGCCATCCCGAACCGGATCCACCCCGTCCCGGATCTCCTCGTCCCGGGTTGACTTTCCCACGTTTCATATGCCCATATTCATCATGTCGTAACTCCGCATCCGTAACTCCGATTTGAGCATATAGCATATCAAAATGTTCGTCTCAGAGAGTACATCATTTCATCTCATTGAATCATTTTCATTTGAGGTCATCTTGATGCCCGAAATGCTATTAGAAGAGTGCTACTTGAGATAATTGTCAGATCTGCTGCTCCATTTAGAGATTTGTCATTTTTGCCATAATTATTGTGTGCATGATATGCCCATGAGCTCTACATGTGTTTTGCTAAGGGTTTTGCCATCTTTCCAGAGGTGCAACCCATGTATTTTTGTGATATGTGTGGTGACTAGCACAAGCTTGCAAAGTGGTGCACTTGCTAATGCTGATTTCAGGGACTTAGCATTTCCACTAAGTCCTTGGTCTGTTTATCTCATGATGCCATATGTTCATGTTGTTTCCTAGTGATCCGTGCCTCTTTTGAGGATGATCAGTAAGGATGTTTTGTTAATCTTGTAGTTATCTATCCATCCATGTCTTTGTTTGCAATTATGGAGCACCCTAGCTTGAGTCAATCGACCTCTACTTTTGCTACTTCGTGAATCTGGGCAGATTGTCTACTTGTTAGCAATTTTGCGAGGATGTTGTAGTTGATCCGTGCATGCTATGCTATTGTTCTTGCCATTTCTAGCTTGAATTTTGTGTGTTCTTGATGGATGTATGATTAGATTTTCATGACTTGCTCCATAGTGAGTGCATCGAGCTCATAAACATGCCTACTTGATATCTGTTTCAGCACGCTCCAGTTTTCACCAAGTCTGTGATCTGATTATGTTTTTGCCATGTTGACATGCTTGCAAATGTATTTTCTGATCCCTTTTGGCTCAAGGTCACTAAGGGACTTTTGTTAAGCTCTTTGAGTAGCCCCATGCCATAATTTACTTTGCCATGTTCATGCCCTGTAGCATATAGTTTTGTGGCTCCGAAGAGTGCTATCTGATCTAAAATTCCAGACAAGTGTTAATTTCACTAAGTCTGAAATCTGTTTACCATATGCATTTTTGCCATGCTTGTTTGAACCTGTTAATGGATGAATTGGCCATAGCTCGGTGCTAGTATTTTATTAACAGTCATGAATGGATCCCTGCCATGTATTTTGTTGTCTTGTTTGGGTGCTGTAACATGTGCATCTCATTGCATTTAGATGGCTACTTGCTGTAAATCGCAAAACGTGGTCATATTTGAATTGCTTGCCATTTCCAAACCGTAACTCCGATTCCGGCGATCTTTATATCGTTTTCAAGCGATTTCATCTCATATTTCCAGTGGCACACTTGGTTTTCCATGTTGAGGCCAGGTTCATGCATTCTTTGTCCAATCATGCATATGCATCGCATACCACGTCCCGCATATCATACCATGTTCATGTGTTGGTTGTTTACTATGTTGTGTGCTTCTTTCCGGTGTTTGCTTCTTCGGGTTGGTTCCGGTTACGTCGCGTTGTGAGGACCCGTTCGTCTACGTTCGTTTGTCTTCTTCATGGACTCGTTCATCTTCCTTGCGGGATTTCAGGCAAGATGACCATACCCTCGAAATCACTTCTATCTTTGCTTGCTTAGTTGCTCGCTCTTTTGCTTTGCCTATCCTACGATACTGACCACTTGCTTATCATGCCTCCCATATTGTTAAAACCAAGCCTCTAACCCACCTTGTCCTAGCAAACCGTTGTTTGGCTATGTTACCGCTTTGCTCAGCCCCTCTTATAGCGTTGTTAGTTGCAGGTGAACATTGAAGCTTGTTCCATGTTGGAACATGTATATTTTGTTGGGATATCACGATATATCTTATTTAATTAATGCATCTATATACTTGGTAAAGGGTGGAAGGCTCGGCCTTATGCCTCGTGTTTTGTTCCACTCTTGCCGCCCTAGTTTCCATCATATCGGTGTTATGTTCCCGGATTTTGCGTTCCTTACACGGTTGGGTTATAATGGGAACCCCTTGACAGTTTGCTTTGAATAAAACTCCTCCAGCAAGGCCCAACATTGGTTTTACCATTTGCCACCTAGCCTTTTTTCCCTTGGGTTAGGCCAGCCCAAGGGTCATTTTTATTTTAAACCCCCCCGGGCCAGTGCTTGTCTAAGCGTTGGTCCAAACTAGAGCCCCTTGCAGCGCCACCTCGGGGAAACTCGAGGGCTGGTTTTAGTTGTATGGATTGCTTATCTGATGTTGCCCTGAGAACGAGATATGTGCAGCTACTATCAGGATGTCGGCGCATCGGGTGGTCTTGCTGGACTTGTTTTACCATTGTCGAGGATGTCTTGTAGAACTGGGATACCGAGTCTGATCGGAATGTCTCGGGAGGAGGTCTATTCCTTCGTTGACCGTGAGAGCTTGTCATGGGCTAAGTTGGGACACCCCTGCAGGGATTTGAACTTTCGAAAGCCGTGCCCGCGGTTATGGGCAGATGGGAATTTGTTAATGTCCGGTTGTAGATAACTTGAACCTTAACTTAATTAAAATGAGTCAATTGCGTGTGTAACCGTGATGGTCTCTTTCCGGCGGAGTCCGGGAAGTGAACACGGTGTTGGAGTTATGCTTGACGTAGGTTGTTCTAGGATCACTTCTTGATCATAGATTCTCGACCGTGCTTTGCCTTCTCTTCTCGCTCTCTTTTGCGTATGTTAGCTACCATATGCTAGTCGCTTGCTGCAGTTCCACCTCATACCTTTTACCTTACCCATAAGCTTAAATAGTCTTGATCGCGAGGGTGCGAGATTGCCGAGTCCCTGTGGCTCACAGATACTTCCAAAACTAGTTTGCAGGTGCCGATGTTACCGAGCAGATGACGCAACCAAGCTCAGGAGGAGCTCGATGAAGATCTTGTCCTTTATGTTGTTTCTTTCTAGTGGATCAGTAGTGGAGCCCAGTTGGGGTCGATCGGGGACCTTGTCGCATTTGGGGTTCTTCTTTTATTTTGGTTCCGTAGTCGGACCTTGATTGTATCTGGTTGATGTAATGCTTTATTCATGTATTTGTGTGAAGTGGCGATTGTAAGCCAACTATGTATCTTTTTCCCTTATGTATTACATGGGTTGTGTGAAGATTACCTCACTTGCGACATTGCTTTCAATGCGGTTATGCCTCTAAGTCGTGCTTCGACACGTGGGAGATATAGCCGCATCGAGGGCGTTACACCTTCTCCAGGTCTGTCGCCTTCGCCCGGTTTTCCTCTTCAAGAAGCCGGTAACGGTCAGCAGCATCTTTTAACTCCACGGCCATCTTGGCAATTTTTTCTTTGCTCTCGCAATGTGCGGCCTATTCGGCCCTTAACTCTTCGGCCGCCTGCAAAGCGGCTACATTGCTACTCCTTGCTTGCTCCTTGGCTCGGGCAAGCTCCGCCCGAAGGGTCTCCACGGTTGCTGCTCCATCTGCAGTCACAACATATTAAAAATACTGGCATCATGCTGCTCTTATTATGTGACGATCACCAGAAAAATCACTCACCCTGTGCCTCGTCAAGCCGCTTGTTGACAAGCACGATGTCGGCATCTGCCGCATCCAGTTGCCGCTTTAGTTTGGCAAACCCATCAGTCCGGCTAGCCACCGGAGCTTCAACCACCTGCACATAAAGGCGGTTTGGTTATACCTGGGACTATGATCCTCTGTTTGCCGCCGTTCTCGACGACAACTAGAGTCTCAGGGGCTACTATATGCATGGGCATACCTAACGTATGTGGTAGTATTAAAGGTATACATTATTTTACGTACCTCAAAGCCTTTCAGGAGACTCATAAAAGCTTCATGCAAACCGCTTTCGGCGGATGAAATCCTTCCAATTATCGTACCCATTAGCGTACGATGCGCTTCCGAGACGACAGGTTTCCCCAGAAGATCCTTCAGCGTGTCCAACTGCACACAGTACGGACCCTTGCTGTCGCTCTCCTCAGGAGCCGGATACTGGGGATGCCGGGCAGCCAAAGGGTTATCCTCTAGCGATATTGGATCCGAAGATACCCTTCGCGACGACACTTCAAGGTCGCCCGCTTCTTGAGCTGGGGAGTCCGGGGAGGCATTTCGCTCTCCATCATCTCTGGAAGAAGATCCCCCAAATATGAACTCTGTCGAGAAGGTCCGCGACCCGAACTACAATTTACAAGCATCGGTTATTGTCTCGGAAGTAAGGTAGGATAGCCTCACTATTAAGTACTTTTTGATTACTTACAGCTCGATAGAGGGCTGATCCCCGCGCGGACATTGTGCGGTAATAATACCCTCCGAGGTAGGACCCTCTGGCGGAGATTTCTTCTCCCGTTTCCTTAGTTTCCGGATCTTCAGAGGTAGTCCTCTTCCTTCCCCGGGAAGAGAGGATGTCAGATTCTTCCCCTTGGTTATCCTCCCTCACGGAGGCGCTCATTCCCTCGATTGGAATAGGTAGCGATGGAGGCCCGCTTTCGCCCTCTTTATTCCCCCCTTCATCTTCCTTTGAGGGCACTAGACAAGGTGCTGGCTCGAGCATCTTTTCTAGCACCGAATTGTCCAAGCCTTCAGGAAGGGGGGCTGAACATCGGATCATCTTCGCCTTTTTATCCAGTCCTGGTGAAAGAGCGATTCTTCAGAATGATGTCATGATAAATTAAAGGACAATGTGTTCGGCCATGGGATTACTTACTTCGGCAGCGGGGCGGTTGCAGCTCAGGCCCACGTCCTCGGTAGTGTCCGGACACTCTATTTGGGGTCCGAAGAATGATTTGTACATCTCCTCGTGCATCATGCCAAGGAAATTCTGAATGGTGTACGGTCCTTCCGGGTTGAATTCCCACATGCGGAGGGGCCGGTGTTTGCAAGGCTGGACTCGACGAACCAGCATAACTTGCATTACCATAACCAGACTGAAATCTCCCTCGAAGAGATCTCAGATACGGCTCTGTAGTATTGGCACATCCTTGGCTGGACCCCAGCTCAGCCCCCTGCTGATCCATGACATCGGTTGTGGTGGAGGGCCCGAGCGAAAGGTGGGGGCAGCTACCCACTTGGCACTTTGGGGACCTGTGATGTAAAACCACTCCCGTTGCCACAATCCGGACATCTCTGGAAAGGAACCCTTTGGCCATGGAGCGTCCGCATTTTTGCTTATTAGAGCACCTCCGCATGCTGCGTACTGCCCCTCCACCATCTTCGGCTTCACATCGAAGGTCTTGAGCCACAGGCCAAAGTGAGGGGTAATGCAGAGGAAGGCCTCACAAATGACAATAAATGACGAGATGAGAAGAGGGGAATCCAGGGCCAGATCGTAAAAATCCAGCCCGTAATAGAACATAAGACCCCTAACAAAGGGATCCAGAGCGAGGCCTAGTCCTCGGAGGAAGTGGGAGACGAACACAACGCTCTCGTTGGGTTCAGGAGTAGAGGCGACCTGCCCTCGGGCAGGAAGCCTATGCGAAATTTCGGCGGTCAGATATCTGGCTTCCCTCAATTTCTTGATGTCCTCCTCCGTGATGGAGGAAGGCATCCACCGGCCTTGAAGGCTGGATCCCGACATGATTGAAGGTCCGAAGCACCTGACCTGGGCTTTGGGTGTTAGAACTAGAGGCAGGGGAAGGATTCGATTGAGCACGGGAGGGAAAAAAGAAAAAGCCTTGTCCCTTTATAAAGGGGACGAATATCAGGTGTCCTCCTCGTGGCCGTTCGAGACTTACCTAAGATCTAGGAGTCATACCAACAGGCACGGTTGGGTTACCCACGTTCGTATTGATGAGAATCCCGTGATAAGGGGAACACGATCTCTGCTTTGACAAGACGTGTCAAGAAACCGCCTCGCGTTATGTGCGGGGCTGGTTAAAGAAAAACGGTTCAAATAATTACCGGGCCATGGCGTGATGTCATGCTGCCAAAACGTGTCAGCAGATTAGATTTGTGGGAATATTATTCTCTCTACGATGGTATGTGGAACTTATTTTGCAGGGTCGGACACTATCCTTGTATTTAAACTCTTTCGTGGTGTATTCGGAGGAGGAACCCGCTTTGCAATGCCGAAGACAACACTGCGTGCCAGACTCATCGTCATTGAAGCCTGGTTCAGGGGCTACTGAGGGAGTCCTGGATTAGGGGGTCTCCGGACAGCCGGACTATATCCTTTGGCCGGACTGTTGGACTATAACGATGCGAGATTGAAGACTTCGTCACGTGTCCGGATGGGACTCTACTTGGCGTGGAAGACAAGCTAGGCAATACGGATATGCATATCTCCTCCCTTGTAACTGACCTAGTGTAACCCTAGCCTCCTCCAGTGTCTATATAAACCGGAGGGTTTTAGTCCGTAGGACAACATACAATGAATCATACCATAGGCTAGCTTCTAGGGTTTAGCCTCTCTGATCTCGTGGTAGATCTACTCTTGTACTACTCATATTATCAAGAAAAATCAAGCAGGATGTAGGGTTTTACCTCCATCAAGAGGGCCCGAACCTAGGTAAAACATCATGTTCCCTGCCTCCTGTTACCATCCGCCTTACACGCACAGTTCGGGACCCCCTACCTGAGATCCGCCGGTTTTGACACCGACAAGCGGCAAGACCCGCAGCTCTCTGTACCGGCCTTCGGTTAGCTTCTTCGCCACCATGGCCTCCTTCACGCAAGGTTGCCGTTGTCTTGCCCCATGAATCCATCGACCCTACCTGCATTTCGATGAGCCGACCATAATAGCAAGACCAAGAAGCCCCATCGACCCGAGCGTCACCTGGACACGTCAAGGTCGACTCCATCGCAGAGAACGACTACATGATGACCCTGGATATGGGATTACAAAATGCCAAGTACCCTTCAGTTCAGCAAGACCGGCAAGTACGACTACCGCACCAGGTCGACAAGTTCAGTGATCACCAAGTACCCTCTCTGGATCGCCGAGTTCGTCTATGAAATGTGTACCGCTACGCCGAAGACCTCAGATCCGTCAAGTTCCATCTCGAACATGTACGACTACTTCAACGACCCCGTGAGCGTCTACTTCCCCTACGTCCCGTCGAACCCGAACCGTCTCAAACGCATGCTCCGAAGGTATAACCGCCGAGAACGACCGCCCGTGGATGAATGCATGTGTTGTATGAGATGCATGTTTAGATGTTGTATCCGCCCGTGAACGATTGTCATTCCTCCTCGGTTGCCATGTTGTCGACCCGTGGGAACCCGGTTACCGAAATCATCCCACCATCTTTTGCACGTTCCACTCATCTCATTTGATCTCTTTCACCGGCATCTCAATCGAGTTACCGGAACCAGAATGTTGTCATGGCACCATTTCCGTTGTCGTTTCTGTGGCACCCCTTTTCGTTTCCGCCACGATGACAAATGTTTCTTAACATGCTCATGTTAACATCTTCATAAAAAATTGCATATCACTTGCATATGTCATGCGCATCATGATAACAACATTTAAAATGTTTGAAATTGTTGTTTGCTTAAATTACTAATGTCAGGTGGGGATTTACCGGAATGGTTATTTGTTGTTTCCGACCTCACTTAAAATTGCCTAAAATGTCACTACAAAAAACCTGTCAATCCATGACAGATTTCTGATGACGTTCTAGGAAACCGTCACCGATGATGACAGTTCCTCTTTGCCCGTCATAGAAACCGTCACGGATTTGCAACATGAGGATGGCCCCCAAATCGGTAACCACATTATGACGAAGAAAGAAGGACCGTCACGGAAGCCGTCACAGATCGATCGGCTTGGCCTGGACTTTCTTTCCTTACACGCCATTCAGACCTCCACAGATGGATGGTGTTGATGTGTCATGCGTGCTCCTTGTTCGGCCCACATGTTAGTCAGATGTAGTCAATAGTGTGTGTGTAGAAACCTAACAAAATAGAATATATATTATGTCACGAGAATCAAACCCAGGAAACTCGCGCTTTCTGCAAAATATTTGCCAATAGGTTAAACACCCAAATTTAATACAATTTGGACGTTTTGACTTCTATATGTAGTAATATTTTTTAGAAAAATGTAGTACTATTCATATAATATAAAAATTGTATAAGATAAAACAATAGCGCATGGGAGCAGGGCCCAGACCAACATAATTACACAGATGTTCTATATGTAATAAGTTGTACTCGTACTGTTCGTACAGTACAAAATTTATAACATGTAGTACATTGTAATAAAAAAATAGCACATGAGAGCAGTGGTTGGACCGAGATAATTACACACGCTACATTCCAGAGCCAGGGCAGGTGCCAGGTCAGCGTGGGTGCTTCACGTCAGCCTAGGAGAGAGAGAAATAAGGTGCAAAAGGTGGGCGAACAGGTATCGAACCAGTGTTAAATCACTTCTCTGCACGGGCAATTGCTCGTGCTGCTACCACTCCACCCAAGTCATGTTAGTGATAAATTGCAGGTGTACGCAATAGTTGAGGCGATTTCAAACCGGTTTTGAGTTTTTTTTCTTGTTTTCATTTTGTTTCCTTTTTTCTCCTTCATTTCTTTATTCTTTGTATGCACTTTGTTTCTTCATTTTTTCATTTCTTTTTCATTTTGTTTATTTTTTTTGTTCTTTTGGTTATCATTCTATATTTTTTGTATACACATCTAACATTTTTTAAATAGTTGTTCAAATTTTTTTTAAAAAAATTATATCCATGATAAACATTTTGTCAAATACTTGTTCACAGTGGCGAATCTTGGAAGAAAATGAAGGGAGGGCTCAAAGTTAATTGTGCGTAGA
This sequence comes from Triticum urartu, assembly GCF_003073215.2. Taxonomy (NCBI): domain Eukaryota; kingdom Viridiplantae; phylum Streptophyta; class Magnoliopsida; order Poales; family Poaceae; genus Triticum; species Triticum urartu. Next base: position 326,141,724 of record NC_053023.1, on the reverse strand, counting down.
AAAAGTCAAAAACTCTTAATTCTTTAGTTCAAATAAGGTCAAAAATTTGATACGAATGCTAGTAAATTTTCTTATTGGGATATACTTATAAGATAATTTTTTGTAAGTTACTTGACAAAGGTTTTTGTTTTGTGAAAAGGTTACTTGACAAAGGTGGATTTATTAGTTATTTGAAAAATAGAAATAGTTTTAAATCTGGGCGACCTCACTCAGGCGGGGCTGGAATCAGCAAAAGCCCATATGGTGGTCAGCCGAGGGGTGCGATCCTGCGTGAGGCAAACCATGCGTTTTGATTGGCTGAGCCTACCGGCACATGGATCAAGCGTCTCCACCGTTCGATTTTCTGAGATCCAATGGTTGGCACACAATCCCTAATTCCCGATCCATTTCTTCTTTCTCCCCCACCCCGTAGCCGCCGGCTTCCAGTGCCTTCCTTTCTCCCATCTCCTTCTCCAGTCACCGCCTTCTGTCCCTGCCTATCTCCTTCTCCCGGCTCCGAGTCCACACCTGGGCAAGCACCGAGGGCGCGACGTCCAGGCCGACCCACACCGTGCGGTGGTGTGCGCTTGGATGTCGGGGGGCCGCACCGACTCGTCCCCAGGGAGCTACGTCGTCGTAGGCGTTGACACAAAACGCGAAGGGAAGCGACGAATCCACTGCCCGAGAGGTGGCGGACGGCAGGATATGACACTAGCGCCATGTCTCGTCGAGCCAGGCCAGAGGAAACTGTCGCTGGTAAGCGTTGTTCTCCATGAGTGCTCGATATGTGCGTGCTCTGTGCCTCCAATGCAATGGGTACATGAGCGGAAACTCTCCCTCACGGATGCTCCTAACCACGTTTCTTTCTCTAATCTCACCTCACGTCATGTGCAGGTGGAGTCAGCCGCAACTCAGCCATGGTTCAGGCCGCCCCATCTTTGTCGGATGCGCTGAACCACCGAGGAAGCCTCATCGAGTTAGCACAGGCGCCTGGCGGAGGCGGCTCTGCTGTCCTGGGATGCTGCAGTCCCTTCAATGTCGTGTGTCCGCGTCCGTCGCAGACGGCGTCCTCACCCCCGACTTCTCCCTCAACCTCGCGGTCTGTCAGTGCCTTGCCCCACCATCTTGTGTTCACTGTTTTATTTCTGAATTTTTGAGACAGTATTTGGTTGTCCACGCGCAGGCAACGACTATACCATGTTGTTCTCGTCGCTGGAGATCGACTACTCAGGAGCATGGGTAGAGGCGATATGGTGGTGTACTCGTAGAAAAAGAGGAAATATGGTGGTGGATATGGTGTCGCCGCTATTCCGCCGGGGAATATCTAAGGACATGTTGTAGATTGAATATATGGGATATGCTACAGTATTGTCCAGAGTTATCTGTAAATTGTTGTTGTCTTTCTTCCATTTGTATAAAGTGTTGTTGTCTTTTTTCCATTTGTATAAAGTGTTGTTTCGTAGTGTGTTTATCATTTATTTAATGACATACTGTAGCACATATTTTCGAAAAAAAGATACTGGCTAATTTTTTTATTGTGAGATGAGCTAATCTCTCGGCTTGAAATTAGTGGGCCTTGGACTGACCTTGAAATTTAATGGACTGAAATTTCAATTTGGTTGATTACTACACATGGGCTGTGTGTCCTAAACAGAGCTGAAATATAGTGGGCTGAAATTTTAATTGGGCCACTGAGTCCTAGACGGAGTTGAAATTTAGTGGGCTGAAATTCTAATTGGGCCATTGATTCTTAGACATAGCTGAAATTTAGTGGGCTGCAATTCTAATTGGGCCACTAAATTAATGGGCTACCACGTGATATCCATGTCAGCAGATGACGTGGCATACAAGTTCACGTCGTTATGAGCACTTCGGTTAACTACAATTCATGACGGTCAAAATCCCTCATGAAGTGTGCAATCGTCAATTATGATGCGATATACATGACGGATTTCAAATCCGTCATCGATGCCCTTCTGTGATAGTTTTGTATACGTCTATGACGGAAGGTATCCGTCATGGATTAACAGGATTCTTGTAGTGTGTGTAGTTTACTTTTGCCTCACCTATTGCCATGTTAACCAACATTTAATATTGTTGGGTACATAAACGAGAGCGAACGAAATAATTGATGTGGTGTTTCGTCAATATGCAACTCGTTGCATATTGAGCTCCACTTAACTTGTAGTGTTGTTTGTTGCACTTTGCCTTGCCATGACTCTTTAAACCGGACATGTATCATACTTGGTTGTGCATCATGCCATGTTTATGTGTTGGTTGTTTACTATGTTGTTTGCTCCTTTCCAGTGTTGCTTCTTCTTGTTAGTTCTGGTAACGTCGCGTTTGTGAGGATTCGTTCGACTACGTCTGCTTGTCTTCTTCATGGACTCGTTCTTCTTCCTTGTGGGATCTTAGGCAAGATGATCATACCCTCGAAATCACTTCTATCTTTGCTTGCTAGTTGTTCGTTCTATCGCTATGTCGCGCTACCTCTAGTGCGTTTAGTTTCGACAGTAAAATTTAGTCGACTGACTTGTAGCCTCACCTCTACTGTGTTCAGTTTCGATAGTAAAATTCAGTTTCGACAGCAAAATTCAGTTTCGACAGTTAAGTTCAATTTCGATAGTTAAATTCAGTTTCGACAGTTAAGTTCAGAGATGAACGGCTGATGTATATATCTAGCAGTTTATGGTTATGTTTTTTACGTCATCTATTGGAGATGCTATTAGAATTCCACTCAGGTTAACATTGTCTCTCTTGTCCTACTTCAGCCTCGGCATCGTACAACTCCCTGGAGCTGCTCCAACGACGAAACCCTCCATCACAGCAGAGCAGTACCTCGGGCTCCATCTCCAGACGCCTAAGATCTTCTTCCCCTCCTCCGACAGCCAAGTCAGCCGGAGCATCCTCACCGGCCAACCCAATCACGCTGAGATCTACATGGCTTTGCCAAAGAGGTCATACACTTCTTCTCGTTTGACTTAATCTCACCATGCTTCTTTGCATCCTGTGATCTTCCAATTCTTGTGAAACAAACACCCAGATTGGCAGAAATCCTGTGTTTTTAAATTCTCTGTTTTGCACGTGCATTCCTATCCTATTCCTGTATATTTCCTATCCCTGCATTGTTAGAATCCTCAAATTCAAACAAGCCCTTACACAATTACTTCTGTTACATATATGTGTCAAAGAAAACCTTGTGTGGTTTGTCCTGCTCCTGCGGTGCTGTGTTCCACCCTAGCTCAGCTGCTCCAACGACGGAAGGGTTCACCATAGCAGGGATCCGCTCTCCAGACTGTCTTTCGCCGCCTTAGATCTTCTTCCCCGCCACCGGCAGCCACGACAACTACATTACCATCATCAACTGAGCAGATGACCATGAGGACTACACGGGTCCGCAAGAGAGGTCGCACTCTTCCGTGTCTTCTTACATTATGCATTGCTTAATATGATGACATGCTACTTTATCGTCGTGTTCACCTATTATACTCCGACTCAGGTCCAAACTTATGCTGAAACTTGAGTTTTTAAATGGTTGTGGGGTACATATTGGGGTAGCAATCAGTACTACCTGTCTACTATCTGGTTAATCTCAGGTGTCTACTATGAGTTTCATGTTGGGTGCAAACAAACATTAAAGGAGCCACTATCTATATTTTTTAACTAAAGCTATTATCTGCCTGCTATCATTGGTTTCGGGTCTATCCACAGTTTGCTACCTTCACTCTGGATGTGTGCATGCAATCCTTACGTAATCTCACTATGTTTTATTCCTATGCATATCAGTTATTGTACACAATGGAACTGAACATGTAGAGCAAAAGAGACGAGCCTTGCATGGCAATAAAATTTCATGCAGACGTCGCTCCATGGTGGCCGCAAAGGCAGCCCCCCTCCACCCATTTCAGATCGTAATCAAGAGGAAGATAACTGTTCTGAGGGGGATTCAGAAGCAGAAGACCACTCCTATTTACCCCATGAGGTATTTGCTCTAACTTGGCATGCTGATGTTGGTAATATCATGCATATGATGCCTTGCATTGCTTACTGTATACATCAAAGATGGCATATGCTTTGTTTAGACAGGCTTTGTGTCAATGCCATCTGTTTAGTTTCTTTATCGTATATGTGAATCATGCAATGCCATCTTGTTTAGCCAGGCATCATATATGTGAATTTTGTAATGCCACCCTGGTTAGCCAATCATCTTATATGTTAATTATATCATGACATCATTTTTTTATACGTGTTAAATTTGTCAACAATTTTAGTACATTCAATTACTCTTCATGTGCATCAGCCATTCGACACGGTCATGGAAAAATCTGGAGTGGAAACAAGGTCTTCAGAGCAGACAATGCTATTTGACAAAGCGCATGTCTTGCTGGTTACAGATAGCTCCTAAGAGGAGGATTCAGAGACAGATGACCAGTCATATCCCCCCCCGAGGTGCATGCTCTAACTTGGCAGGGTTATGTTGCTCATATCGTGTGTATGGTATCTTGCATTGCTATGTCATTTGCTTAGTTTAGACATGATTTGTGTGAATGCCACCTATTTAGTGTCTAATTACCATATATGTGAATTATAAAATGCCATCTTTTTGTAGGACATTATATATGTGAATTATGCAATGCTATCTTGTTGCAAGGCATTATATATGTGAATTATGCAATGCCATGATGTTTAGCCAAGTGTCATATATGTGAATTATATCATGCCATCCTTTTTTTGTATTTCTCATTGCTTTTGTCGACAATGTTTTTATATTCAACTGCTCTTCCTATGCATCAGCCATTTGAATTGGTGATGGAGAAATCTGGAGTGAAAACAAGGTCTTCAGAGTAGACAATGCTACCTGGTGAAGCAGATATGTTGCTGGTTACAGATAGCTCTTTAGAGGAGGATTCAGAGGTAGTTAACTAGTCCTATTACCCCCCTGAGGTGTATGCTCAAACTTGGCAGGGTTATATTACTCATATCATGCATATGTTGTATTGCAATGCTTAGTTTTTACATCATATACATGATATTGAATGTCATCTCCTTAGTTGACAAATCGTATATGCGATTGCCCTCTACTCACTTCCTTAGTATATAAATCATATATTTGAATTATATCATGCCATGATGTTTACATAGACAACATGTATCTGAATTATGGCATGCCAACCCATTTTCTAAAGACATAATATAGTTATATCATCTCATTCTATTCACATAGTCATCATATTTTGAATTATGTCATTCTATCCGTGAATTATATCATGCCATCATATTTCCATCAACGACATGTTTGTGATTTATGGCATGCCAACCACTTTAATAGACACATCGTATAGTTATATCATGTCATCATGTTAACATAGTCATCATATTTTGAAGTATGTCATTCTATCCTGTTTAGTTAGCCATCATACATGCGAAGTTGTGTCATGTTATCCTATTTAATTAGCCATCATATATTTGAAATTATGTCCTGCTATTATGTTTGGTTAGACAACATAAATGTGAATTATTTCATGCCCTAATTTCTTCCCTACTATCCATTGCACCTATCTATCTTACAATGTCTATACATTCAATTACTTTTCTTGTTTATCAGCCATTTCAATTGGAGGGGATGATGGCAGTATCTGTGGGAGTAAAAACACGGTCTTCAGAAAAGATCGTGCTACCTGTCAATGGAGATAGAACCACGGTTGTACTTTCCCAAGAACCAGCCCCACCACACATAACCCAGACTCACGCAGATTGTACCCCTACCCAGTTGGACGGAGAACCAGCTACACCCCTTCTAACCCCAACCCCAGCAGATAGTAACCCAGTTCCCGTTGACACAGCACCGTCTCCACCATAGAGCACCCAAACACAAGTAGTTAGTAAGGCAACTGCAGTGCCCAAAGCACGAGGACCACCACTCCGAACCCCAAGTCAACACTTAAAGCTGAAGAAGAATTGTTCTTAGGTCAGGTTCCGTAGCTATGGTTCATACTACTTTGCTCTTGCATCACTGTATTTACTCATACCAACTAATGTCAGATTTAAAGGATGCAATTGAAACTCCAATGGCGCAACAGGTATGTTTTAAACCTGTTTCTTTAACGTGTTTGTTGTTGTAACTTGCTCTATGTTGATTTCAGTTTCAATTGAATAAACAGTTATGTTCTCATGCCATGCACATTACAAGTGTTTTTATTGTTGTGTAGTTTCCCACACTTATATTCTGTCTATGCTACTTTGTCTTAAATAGATATGATTAGAACTGTATCTATCTTGATTTGGCAACATAAACTAGAATGATATAGACCATACAGTGACCATACTACATAGATATATGTTTGTTTCATGTTGTTATCCTGTCCACCTTACTACTGAACTGGTTTACCAAAATGAGTTTCATATACTACATTGTAAACCTGTGATGTGTTTGTTTGTTTCTCCTTTAGAACGCGGATAAAATATTGGAGAAGAGTACCCCGTTATGCAATGGTAAAGGAAGTAATGCAGATCAGGTTCAAGATAGTGAGACATTCCTGTTGTTCTCCAAGAAAGCTGATAAAAACTATATTGAAGACACTGAGACAACCCCAAAGTCCTGTCTTGATGTAGTGTTCGAGTTACTGGCTACTACTGCTGGCACCAGCTCTTCGAACTCGCTGCCTGAATCAGTTTGGCTTCTTGAGTCTCAACTTCAAGTTGAAAGACATTGATCAGATGTTATGCGACAGGAAGACGAAGGACTGAAGAAGTCCTTGCAGAATTCAGATGCATACTTTCTGGTGCAACAGCAAGTGCTAGAGGATTTAAGCGCCAAACAAGAGAAAGTTAATAAGCTTGCTAAGCATCTTGCCAGCATTATGGGTACCCAGGATATTGTTTCTTGAGCTCTTCTGAAGTGGTTTCAATTCTGCACTTGTTCTGCTACGGCGTTTATATGCTTCTTTGTTCCCTATTTTTGCACTTGTGGCGAACTTGGATGCCTAGTGGATGTAATATGTGTAATAGCCATGATAGCCTAGCGTAAGTTGCTTGCTTATTTATCTCCTTTGTCTTGTTTACTTGTTTTCTTGTAGTCAGTGCAGTTCTTTTTCCGTGGTTTGCTAGTGGCCGCAATAACCTATTTTTTAAAACTAGGCCACATTAACAATGGGCTACATATTTACTGTAGTTAACATGGGCCTCCTACGGGTCATAGAAACAATGGGCCTTCTAAGGGCCATAGAAACAATGGGCCTTCTACGGGGCATAGACACAATGTGCCTTCTATGGGCCGTATCATCAATGGGCCTTCTACGGGCCGTATGATCGGTTGGCCAAACATGGGCCAATAATAGACCACATTATGGCCGTAAATGGGCTAGAGTTGAAATCGTCCGTTCATGGGCCGACCATAACGGGCCGTCGTTAATAGGTCGTATTTGATGACGCTATGAAAACAACCCAACGTATTAACGGGCCACAAACGGGCCGACTGTAACCACGGGCTGTATTTGGCCCACAAGCAAAAAATGACAGTAACGGGCCGAAAGTAAACGTATGCTGTAAATGAGCCCAAGAATAAATGGGCCCTGAGAAGGCTGGAAGATAACATGGGATGGAAATGGCCCAACGGAATAATGGGCCGTTAATCGGTATAAAGTGATACACTATTCATTACAGGCCAGTTTTACCATGGGCCGTTAATGGGCCGAGGGTTAGTAAGGGCCTCATATGGGCCAAAAGACGTCATGGGCCATACATGGGCCGAAAGTTAAAACGGGCTAGAATTATATTGGACGGCCCAGATGACGCTACTGGGCCTAATTTGGATAGGCCGTAAACAGGCCCTGGGTTAGCGGGCTGTAAATGGGCTATATGCGAACATGCCGTTAACAGGCTTGCCGTGGGCCGGCCCACCACCTTTTGACCAAGTCAAATGGTCCGGCCTTTTCACAAGAATGGGCCTTTGTTGGGCCGTGCCATGTGTCGACGTATCATAGGCGCTTTGGGTCCAATGAGTGGATGACATCTGTCCCAACGGTGAGCCGACACATGTTTCCTCCAGCCAATGATGATTTTACACGTGGAAAATCCCCATTGGTCGGGGCTGTTAACGGGTTATCGGATCCAAAACCGGACCCGATAGCTTAACGACATTCCGTTACGGTGGATGCCACGTGTCGGTCACCCTTGACGAAAGCACTAATGTGACGCGCGATTTATCGTCATGGAAGTGGACACTTCCGTGATGATAATTTTGGTAATGTCATGGAACACTTCTATGACAGCACAGGTATGACTATCTTGATTATGTCATAAATTTGTCATGGATGTTCATGCATGACAGAAAACGTGACCTACTGTGACAAACACGTATCATCACGGAAGTGTATTTTTTTGTAGTGGATGAAGGCTCCACGGATGTCATACTGCACATAAACCATGGATTTACAATCGTTGCTATTGTAAGACTAGATGAATGTGGTGAATCCTATTTTAGCACTGGGATTTGGAAAGAAATTGCAAAGTTTTATGTACTAAAAGCTGGCACTAAAATTGCACTGCACAGAAAAGGGCCTGATCATGAGATATGTTCTAACTTCCCCGACAAAATCATCCATCCAGACTTTGTTCGAAGTAAGTTTTCTTTTCAACTATCTGCATGTTGACTTACCCAGCAATGTCAAATGAATTGTGTAGTATTTAAGCAACCAATTAGTATTCCCTTTTATTACTATATTCCTACCTAGTAACTTCTAGTTACCAATACACTTTTCTATTGCCCTGTTTTAACTAAGTATTCCATGTACTCCCATTTCTATCAGAAAGCGCCGCTGACAAGGAGATTCCGGAGGTGGAGAACGGGGCTGCCAACAAGCGGAGGCGAGGCGAGCTAGAACCGCAAGCGACTCCAGCAGGCCTAGACTTCATCAGCAGCCTCCCCGATGATATGTTGAGAGTCATCATCTCCCTCTTCCCAATCAAATATGGGGCATGGACAACCGTCCTTTCCCAGTGGTGGCACCCGCTCTTATTCTACCACGACTGAAGCACCTCGAGCTCGTCGCCATCTGCCTCTCAAACGCCGACATGGAGCGCTTGCTCGGTGGCTGTACTGCACCCGAGTACCTTCGTCTTCAAGCGATCAATGGGTTGAGTACCTTACACATCATCTCCATGACTCTTCGGACTATTTATGTGTGTTGCTGGTGCGGTGGGAAGACATCACAAGATGTGTACCATGGTATGGTCATTGAGGACACACCTGCACTTGAGAGATTACTTGTAGTTGATCAAGAAGGTCCAACAAGAATCAATGTCATTTCTGTGCCGAAATTGAGTGGTGGGCTACTCATATCGCAAATACTCTGAACTTGTTGTTGGATCCACACATGTTCAGGTACAATAGACGCCTTCTACCTCTCCTTCCACAAATTAACATTATTTCTAATTTTGAAGATGTTCGTTCATTTGTCATTCAGAAAATGATTTCAACAAGCTTGAACCCGAAACTGTGCACAGTGAAGGTCTTGGCACTAGAATCTATCGGCCCCAACCTAGAGCAAGCTGTCAGTTTCCTGAGATGCTTTCCGTGCCTGAAGAAGCTATATATCGAGGTGATGTTCCTTTCCTGTTAAATGTTAACCATAAGGAAGTTCAAGTTTTCTTAGGGAATTGTTCATCCACTCCAACCTCTTATGAAGAAGGCTACATTTTTTTAGAATGTAATCAAATGCCCATGTTAATCATGTCAGATCGAAGATGGCATGTTAGTGCATTTTACAAATCCTGCAAACCAAATAGGCTTGTATTAATGTTCAAAACTGCATGTAGGCACTAACAAGTTTTCTTCTTTTGCGGATAAGATTAGGCCCAGTGGTGGATAATGTGATACAGTATAACAATCACGTCGAATGCCTAGATCTGGATCTCTCAGAAATTACTTTGAACTCCTACCGAGGGACCTCATTGGAGATTATATTCGCCAGGTTCTTTGCTCTCAGAGCAAGGGTGCTAAAGGAAATGAGGTTTGCCCTACATTTATTTCACAAAAACGAATGGTTTGTTGATCAGCACCGGCGCCTGCGACAGAATGGAGTAGGCTCCAAAAATGCTGAATTTCATTTTGGAACTTCAGATGACGGAGTAATCGAAAGTTATCGTGTCAACCCCATACATGACTTCTTAGTGGCTGACCCCTTTGCAAAAATTGTGAGGTTTCGAAACCAGACTTAGAAGCGGTGATATTAGTTTGAACCTCTCTGATATCCATGTTTAGCGGATCAACGCGAGCATTTGCAGCTGATGAGCTGAATTTCATTTCAAATATCAGTTTGAGCCTTGTAATCTTCGAATTTGAGCCATATAACTCTGGAATTTGAGCCACATCACACGATCTGTATAGCTAACTCGACTGCGATCTTCGAAATTATTGCACATAGTTGGTTTCTTCCACCGTGTGGACTATAGAGCGCAGAATTACTTATCGCACTCGAGTGTCCATCAACACCCTTCTGTGTAACTTTGACCTCATCACCCACGGGTAAACTTTGAAGTCATTCCAGATACTTCCTTTTTCCAAAGCTTTTTGCGAATAAACACCCAGGATTTGTCCCTCTTCGAGCCGACGTGTGGCCAAACAAGCCGGGCGGAAAGCTTGCGCGGTAAACAACACGGTAGCGCGGGAACAGGCTCACCGACGATACATTTGGCGCCTCTTCGAGCCCACACGTGCGGGGCGGTGTTATCAAGCGTGCACTGGAATCCTCCGCTATGAATGCCGTGACAAGACATGACGATTACAGGCCGACCGGCCCCCATTTATTACAGCGGCCATTTAACCCTTGTGTCTCTTCAACCTTTCGATCGTGCCCCACCATTGCAAGAAGAACACCCACCGCGAGAAATTCTTAGAGGGTATCCTGCGCGGGTCCAATGGCGCTCCGAGTGGCTGCCGACGACGAGCAGCAGTTCACCATGCATGTCATGGTGGACGCCCACAAAAGGTTCATGGACCTCTCGGTGGTGTACACCAATGACCCGGTCTTTGTGGAGCACTCCATCCATATCATGGAGCTATTGCTTGCCGCGAAGAAGTACAAGGTGGTCGGGTTCGACCTCGAGTACACCCTTGCTCGTGACGGGTCTGGTCCCAAGGTCGCCGTCGCCCAGATGTGCGTGCGCCACCACGTCCTCGTCTACCAATACTGCCTGGCCACAAGGCCTTGCGAGCGTTTCGCCAGGTTTGTCAACAGCCCCCAATACATGTTCGCTACGGTGGACATCACTAATGATGTAAAGGCGCTCGAGAATTTGAGCATCGCCTGCCAGAATCTTGTCGACATCCAGGGCCAATACAAGATCTGGGGCAGCAAGGAGCATGAGAAGGACTCACTGGTTCACCTCGCCGAGGCCATCATTGACCCCTACTACAGAGACATGAAGGATTCGTGCAACAAGGACAAGTATGCCTGGCACTCGGCCTAGATGGAGAAACTCGACAAAGCTCACGTCGTGTACGCAGTCAAGGAGGCGTACACGAGCTACGACATGTATAGGCGGATCGTTGACATGAGGAAGTGCCTCCTTCCCCAAAATGGCTAGGGATCCAGCCGGAAGCAGAGCAATGGCAAGCGTCGTCGCAAAAATAAGTAGATGATTAGATCCTCGTTTCACCTACTTTAGTATGCATGTAATTGCTTGCTTTGGTGTGTGGTAATGTTATGTGTGTAGTCACTTGTGTAATTGTATGCTTAATTTGGTTATGCAATGATGTCTTTTTAAGTATATATGTTGATACTCTGTAGACAGAGTGTAGATATTGTGCGGACAAATAAAATCACATCGCACACGGACTAAACAATGTAACTCGTCGGTGATGTTTTCATCAATCATTCATAATTGTATACCAACAATTGTTTGCTCACAACACACACAGCTTGTTAGCAGTAATCGTCTATGTTGTTAACGGTCTTCGGACATGTTTCTGATTACACATCGGTTTGCCTCGTATCACACACATCTTGTTCATTTGAACCGTTTCTTCTGTCATGTCTCAACACAAATAGTTCATGTGAGTGAACCGCATGCCGTATATCGCACACACCTTTGATCTGGCTGGCCGTTTCTTTTGTGTTTCCTAATCACAAATAGTTCATCCGAGTGAACCGTATGTTGTACATCGCACACACCTTCATCTGGCTGTCCGTCTCTTTTGTTCCTCCTCATCACAAACAGTTAATTGAGTTGAACTGTATGCCCTGCATCGCACAGGCAACTAAAATCTGAACCATGTTTGATGCATCCTCCATCACAAATGTTTTGCACCTTTTTTGGTGGTTTTGTACACCACCGTTTGCGATTATGGCATCGCACATAGTTTCATTGAAGGGTCTCTGATCATAGTGTCACGTTAGCAGCAACCTGCAGTAGTGACCCTCCGTCCAGGTGCTTTAATTAACCCATTAATGGAGAAGTTGTGAGCGAGGCGGGCGACGGTTGGTGCATGGAGGTCAAAGAGCTCGCTTCCCTGTGAGCATGAGCGGCCTTGCTGCTCGCACGTGTCCCGTCGAGCCTGTGAGGTGGACAGGATGCATGTGTCCCGCCGAGCCTGCGCGGCGGACAGCTCACACGCGTCCCGTCGAGCCTGCACAGCGGACTTCTCGCGCTCATCCCATCTAATCAAACAGCTTCACGCGCGCCACCGAGTATGTTTAAATTTCGACACAGTTATGCAATACAACCGTTTTCAATATTAACGTGTCAGTTTTTTGTTTCAAAAAGGACTTCGTTGGATACTAATGTGTGCGCCTGTTCTCAAACTGGACGATTTTTTTACCACGACATATATGTTCCATGTCATGAAACCATGCCAAGTTTCATGTTTTTTGGGTGAGTTTTTGATTTACTGGGATTTAAAGACCGATATCCTCAATGTTTCAGGAAGATGACAAGCTTGTAATTCATTCCCATTCCTTAAACGAGACCTAAACATGCACCCAATGACACATGTATGATTTCTCACCCATTTTGCTTCATTGGAGCTTGTGGTTGTAGTTTAAATTTGAATTATGGACTACATTAAATGCATAGAAAACTTAGTAATTAGTAATATATATACAATGGCCAAACGAACCCTGAACAATTTCAAATTTCAGCCCGACACTCCTGTTATTCTATGTTGCCTGTAGAAAACAAAGTTCAAGGCGAGAAGAGGCAGCGATTATCATTTTGCCCACAAGAGGGGCATGTTTCCCTACAGGAACCACGAGGGTTGCGACAGGCTTCGGTTTGTAAAAGGCTTGTAATATAGCTTTGCCCAAATTGGACAATTATATGTACCATGTAGTGACGCCATGCCAAGTTTCATGATTTCCTCGTGAGTTTTGGATTTACAGAGATTTAAAAACCAAGATTCGCAATGTTTGTGGCCAAGCCAGGATGGCGAGATGGTTGAATTTGTTCCCATTCATTCCATGGGACCTAAACATGCACCCCAAGGAAACATGTACATTTTTCTAGCCATTTTGGTGCACTAGAGCATGTATTTGTAGTTCAGATTTGAATTATGGACATTAAATGCCTAGAAAAGTCAATTAATGAATAAAAAGGTCAAATGAACCCCGAATAATTTCAAAGTTTCGCGCGAATCCCTAGTTGTTCCGTGTCGCGTGTAGAAGAAAATATGTGGCTAGAAGAGGGAGTGAGTATCGTTTGGCCCACAAGGGGACACGTTTCCCTATCGAAACCATGAGGGTTCTTGCGACAGGCTCCAGTTTGTAAGAGGTTTGTAATAAAGCTTGGCCCAAATTGGAAATGTTTTTACCATGACAGATATGTGCCATGACGTGACACCATGCCACCTTTAATGACTTTCTGGTGAGTTTAGGATTTATGGGGACATAAAAACCGAGATTTGAAATGTTTGAGGACGAGCCAGGACACCGGTACGGTTGTAATACGTTCCCATTCCTGGCATGAGACTTAAACATGCACCCAAGGACACATGTATAATTTTTCTAGCCATTTTAGTGAACTGGACCATGTATTTGTAATTTAGATTTGAATTATGGACATTAAATACCTAGGAAACTCAATTAGTGTATAAAAAGGCCAAACGAACCCTGAATAAGTTTAAATTTCAGCACGGATATCATGTCGCCCCATGTTGCCCGTGGAAGAAAATACAAGGCGAAAAGAGGCAGTGATTACATTTCGCCCACAAGGGGAACACGTTTCCCTATCGGAATCACAAGGCTTCTTTGAGAGAAGCTCCAGTTTAGGTAAGAGGTTTGTAATAAAGCTTGGCCCAAATTGGACAACGTTTTTACCAAGACATATATGTGCCATGACGTGACACCATGCCACCTTTGATGACTTTCTGGTGAGTTTAGGATTTATGGGGACTTAAAAACCGAGATTCAGAATGTTTGAGGACGAGCCATGACACCGGTACTATGGGTAAGCACTATGCGCATGTGTCGTGTACCTCACACTTCCTTCTCTACTAGGTTTTCATTCAAAAGAGGATACCGTTTCTCGCCACTCCTCTCATCGGTTTCCCGCCTCTTCTCCCAGATATGCATGATGTAGATGTTTGTTTAATTCTTATAGTTCATGTCATCCAAAATCAATTAGTTTTATCAAAAAACTATTTTAAGATTCATGGAATTGTGCATTGTAAAAGTAAAAACAAAAAGGTGACAATTCGTTTAGAAAAATATAGTTTGGGCAATTAAGATATGGAAGATTCTAGAGAACAAAGGAGAAGTGCTTGTGTTTTGAGGTTTGTGCATTATGCTTAAGTTCAACCATGGAGTCTTCTAGATTGTACATGTGGCAGAATCTGGTGGAATGTAGATGATATCCAACGGCCAGTACTGCTCGGATTTGCCATCTCTGTACCATCGGATTGGCTTCATCCAATGAGCAACTTTCAAAGTTATTTGCACACTATATAGGTGTATAGATGTATAGATATATATATATATAGATGTGTCCCATGCTAGACAAAATAAAGTTTGAGGGCATGCAAGGGTCGACCCCCCCCCCCCCCCATCGCCGCTGCCTCAAAGTTGGGAAACTAACATCATACGTATTGAACCAGGCTTGGAGTCGGGTACGGTGTTCAGTTTGTAATGTCGTTGGTGGCCCATCGAAGTTGTGCATTTGGGATTTAAACACATCATACACCATCGTACCCATACATATTTTCAGGCCGCATGTAGTGTATACGGGGTCTTCTGATTAACCATGTCTCCCTTGTGCGGTTTTTTGTGATGACACGGATATCTGTGGGGTCCCTGAGTGTATATATATCATCCCTTTGACTGATAATGAGGGGTATGTGTTGGCCATGAATGGATTCCTCCTAGTTAGTGTTAGGGCCGGTCATCATCAAATGTCGGTCAACCAAAGCTCGAGCTCATGCGTTGTCAGGATTCCCTCCCAGATGCTCGGATTGCTGGGTTCGACCTACATCAAACCCCGCGTTTCTCGTCCTTAACTAACTTGCCTTCATGTTTGTTGTCTGTATTGAGAGGTAGGCACCACGTCTAAATTGTATATTATTCAATATTGAAAACACACATCACCCCTTCACAACGTACATCATTTCGGGCTGCATGCAAGAGGTGCTGCTTTTGTGGTCCCTCTCGTGCGATTTTTATGATGGTTCAATCTATTGGCCTAAGCAGTTTATCGCAACAACAACTGTAATTTGACCAAACAATCGATTCATTGGTCCGTTTTATGGTAGGTCATGGCGACATGCATGTATGACCAAAGTATCAATCATTATGTGCATCCGCCCCGCTGACACGAAGTGGGAGGTGGTGGGCCAAGCATCCTAGCTAGGTATGACATTATGTCATTATATATATCCTAGCTAGGTGGTTGCTAGGGTGCTTTCAGGTTTGCGAGGCAGGTGCCACCAAAGTTATGCATCGTGTATTTAAAGTTTTAAACATCCCCAATATCCGTACATATATTTGGCCACTTCCAGGTGGTTATTCACTTCTGGCCCCTCTCATCGATCTCCAACGACACACCCAACCGTTGGCCCGCGGGGTCAAAGTTGTGCACTGGAATTTTGAACATCACAGACCACCCTTTTCACTCATATATATTTGGGCCACATGATGGTGATGCTGTATTTTGAACCTCTCTAATGTTATCTTTTTTTGCAAAGACTCTGTTGACCCTCAACGGACATGGGGTATAATATCTTAACCATGTGCGATACAAGTGCGATGTGAATCACCACGCCTGCGCAAGCGCGAGCAAATTAAGGTGGAGGTACTGGCTCAACCGTGTGTGATGCAAGTGCGCTGAAATCACCACAATCGTGCAAGCGCAAGCAAATAAAGGTGGAGGTACAGGCTCAACCGTGTGCGATTCAAGTGCGCTAAAATCACCACGACCGCGCAAGCGCGAGCAAAGGGTGGAGGTACTAGCTTAACCATGTGCGATGCAAGTGCGCTGTAAAACCACCACATGTGCAAGCTAAAGGCGGGTAAGTTTATTTGGAAATTAGGATGAACCGTGTGTGATAGACCAGCTAGCTAGAAATATAAAAAAAACTACCCGCCTTGTGCGTTGCAAAAATCGGCGGATCCGCGCCACTTTTCCTTATTATCATACACGCTTATTGTTATTGGACCGTGCGCGATCTTGGGCACTCCCGCCCCGCATCAATTCCTTTACCCAAATTTTAGTAGAGGTCGTACTTCAACCGTCGCCCACACTCCTCAAGCACCGACCTTAATTATAGTAAAATTGCAGTAGCCGAGGCATTTGAACCGATGCCCTCCCACGTCCACCACCATCTCCACCTACCATTAGTAAAAATCTCAATAGCCACGGCGTATCCTCAAACACTCCCCTCCATAGTCCCCCACCCGCCCCCTCCCCCCCTCGAACCCTAGCTCGCGGCGGCCGCCAGCGCCGCCGCCAACCCCTGTCGGTCTGCCCGTTCCTCCTAGCTTAGATAATAAAGTTCAGGTTACCCAGCGATTCCCATACCGTCGCCCCACTCCCCCTGAGTTTTTAGATGAGGCCTACGGTGTCCCTCCCTGCCAGATCCACATCCCCTGCTCTATAATGTTGCAGCCTAAGCTCGACCAGGTATCCCGGGGAGCCCGACGAGCGTTCGACCAAGAAGAGGTTTATCATGGCCTCTCTAGAGGACGTTGGTGAGGTGCCCGCCGTTCGCCCCGACCTATCGATCCCGGAGCAACACGTCACTGCGGAAGCTGACGAAGATGTTGACTACATTGCCATGCCGAAGGCTTCATGTCAGCGGGCTAGCGTATTACTGTATCTCAGGAAAGCTGGCTACGACATCAAGCTCGTCCACACCGACTGCTTCACGCGGGCCATGTCACAGGTTAAGTGGTCCATCCTCAACCCCTCTGGTTCAACCGATGTTGATCTCTTCGACGTCCCTACCACTGATCTCCTCCGCCAAGCGGTCAAGGATTTGCGAGCTTTATACGCCATCGAGCCCATTTTGTCATTTTTGAAGGACACGTTCTACGGTGGCAGCTTGGGATCCTCAATTACCAAGTCAGATCTCATTGACCACGACCACGACCATGAGGAGGGCACCCACGAAGGTTCTTCCAAGGTGAAACATCCCATCTGTGACATCAGAGAGCGCACCATGGGTCTATGCTCTTCCAACTGGAAGGATCCCGTCCATGAGATGTGAGGCAACATTCTATTAGTAAATCTTACCTTTTCTAGCTTGCCAACTCGTACCCTTTGTTGTAGTAGCATTTGACGTGCGGTGCTTTAACTGTGTCGTGTTTAATTATTTCAGTTATGCAAAAATGTATTGTTCAATAGGTCTATGTGATGTTTAAGTATGAATTGTCCACTTCAGTTTCACGAATGGCTATATTTGGTTGTTTATAGTGAGTAGATGCCTTGTTTATCTATATTTGGTTGTTAGGTTGGTTGGAGTGAGCATTTTCCAGTTAACGAGCAGATGCCTTGTATATCTGTATTTGGTTCCTAGTTTGGTTGAAGTGAGCATTTGTCCAGTTATCAAGCAGATGCCTTGTTTATCTGTATTTGGTTGTTAGGTTGCTTTTTTAGCAATTGTCCAGTTATCAAGCAGATGCCTTGTTTATCTCTATTTGGTTGTTAGGTTACTTTTTAGCATTTGTCTAGTTATCAAGCAGATGCCTTGTTTATCTTTATCTGCTTGTTAGGTTGGTTGCAGTGAGTATTTGTCCATTTTTCAAGCATATGCCTTGTTTATCTGTATTTTCTTGTTAGGTTGGTTGTAGTGAGACTCTGTCCAGTTTTCAATGGCTATATTTGGTTGTTATACTGGTCATTTATGCCTTGTTTATTTCAGTCATTCACTATGTGTTGTTCATTATGTGCAAGTCAGAATTGTGCCGCTCGACTACATCAATACCGGTTTGAACGGCTATATTTGGTTCCAGTTATTCCTGGTGTAGTTAACACATGCCCTTTATTTTAGTTTTACACATTTATCCAGTGTGATGTTTAAGCATTACCTACGTTCTATTCATTTTCAACAATACCAGTTTGAATTGCAATATTTTATGGTAGTTAAGCCTGCTGTCCGTAACATTGCCTTCCATTTTATATCTGCTTTAACAGCATGCTGAAACCAACACATTCGAGCTATCATTTGGAAATGATGTTGTTTACCTTTGCTATATTTGTTTGATGTTAAGATTAATGTACTTATCATGCCTTTCCACTACTGAAAGTGCAACTATACCTAGGTGGTTTTGGTAATTCCTAACAACATATAGCTCATTGAGCTAATACTATTTCAAGATTAATATCTCAGGAAAGCTCAATGATTGGCATGGCATGGATGAGAAAAGTGGACCCCTCAAAATGCTAAGGACAAATGGATTGGCTCAAGCTCAAAGCTCAAGACTCTACATTTTCTATTTTAGTGATCCAAGATCACAATGAGTCTATAGGAAAAGCCAATACTATCAAGGAGGGATGAGGTGTTGCTTAATGAGGCTCTTGCTCGAAATGCTTAGTGATATGCTCCAAAGCCCTCAACTACGTTCTCACATCCACATATGACCTAAACCAAAAGTCAAACTTGGCCCCACCGATTCTTTCTATCCGGCGCCACCGAGATCAGATGTCATAGTCACTGCCACAAACCCTAGGCAAATCGGTCTCACCGATAGGGATCTCGGTCTCATCGAGATGGGATTGTAATCTCTCTGTTTCCCTTCGTAACGTTTCGGTCCCACCGAGATGAGCGATCGATCCCACCGAGATTGCAATGTAAACTCTCTGTTTCCCATTCGTAACATTTCGGTCTCACCGAAATGAGCGAACCGGTCCCACCGAGTTTACCTGACCAACTCTCTGGTTAGCTTATTACCAAAATCGGCCTCACCGAGTTTGTGTAATCGGTCTCACCGCGATTACGTTATGCCCTAACCCTAATCATATCGGTCCTACCGAGTTGCATGTCGGTCCCACCGAAAACCCTAACGGTCACTAGCTTTGCTGAATCGGTCTGACCGGGTTTAACAATTCGGTCCCATCGAGAATGGCAAGTTGTGTGTAACGGTTAGATTTTGTGTGGAGGATATATATACCCCTCCATCACCTCTTCATTCGTGGAGAGAGCCATCAGAACAAACCTACACTTCCAACTTACTTTTTATGAGAAAGAACCACCTACACTTGTGTTGAGGCCAAGATATTCCATTCTTACCATATGAATCTTGATCTCTAGCCTTCCCCAAGTTGCTTTCCACTCAAATCTTCTTTCCACCAAATCCATGTCCTGTGAGAGAGAGTTGAGTGTTGGGGAGACTATCATTTGAAGCACAAGAGCAAGGAGTTCATCATCAACACACCATTTGTTACTTCTTGGAGAGTGGTGTCTCCTAGATTGGCTAGGTGTCACTTGGGAGCCTTCGACAAGATTGTGGAGTTGAACCAAGGAGTTTGGAAGGTCAGGGAGATCGCCTACTTCGTGAAGATCTACCCTAGTGAGGCAAGTCCTTCGTGGGCGACAGCCATGGTGGGATAGACAAGGTTTCTTCTTCGTGGACCCTTCGTGGGTGGAGCCCTCCGTGGACTCGCGCGGCCGTTACCCTTCGTGGGTTCAAGTCTCCATCAACGTGGATGTACGATAGCACCACCTATCGGAACCACGACAAAAACATGCGTGTCTCCAATTGTGTTTGAATCCTCCAAACCCTTCCCTTTACATTCTTGCAAGTTGCATGCTTTACTTTCCGCTGCTCATATACTCTTTGCGTGCTTGCTTGAATTGTGTTAAGATTGCTTGACTTGTCCAAAGTTTCTAAAATCTTCCAAGAACTAAAATTGGGAAAAGGATAAGTTTTTATTTGGTCAAGTAGTCTAATCACCCCCCCTCTAGACATACTTTCGATCCTACAAGTGGTATCAGAGCTTTGGTCTCCATTTGCTTCGATTTCCATAGCTTTTGGTAGTCATAGCCTTGGTTTCACAACCTAGGAGAGTATGTCGTCTAGCAAGGGAAATTACCACCGTAGAGGTCCTTACTTTGATGGTACTAATTTTGCTAGTTGGAAGTATAAGATGAAAATGCATATTCTTGGACATAACCCCGCTGAGGGAGTCCTGGATAAGGGGGTCTCCGGACAGCCGGACTATATCCTTTGGCCGGATTGTTGGACTATGAAGAAACAAGATTGAAGACTTCGTCCCGTGTCCGGATGGGACTCTACTTGGCGTGAAAGGCAAGCTAGGCAATACGGATATGTATATCTCCTCCTTTATAACCGACCTTGTGTAACCCTAGCCCCCTCCGGTGTCTATATAAACCGGAGGGTTTTAGTCTGTAGGACAACATACGATCATACCATAGGCTAGCTTCTAGGGTTTAGCCTCTCCGATCTCGTGGTAGATCAACTCTTGTACTACTCATATTATCAAGAATAATCAAGCAGGACGTAGGGTTTTACCTCCATCAAGAGGGCCCGAACTTGGGTAAAACATCGTGTCCCCTGCCTCCTGTTACCATCCACCTTAGACCCATAGTTCGGGACCCCCTACCCGAGATCCGCCGGTTTTGACACCGACATTGGTGCTTTCATTGAGAGTTCCTCTGTGTCGTCACCGTTAGGCTTGATGGCTCCTACGATCATCGATAGCGATGCAGTCCAGGGTGAGACTTTTCTCCCCGGATAGATCTTTGTGTTCGGCGGTTTCGCACTGCGGGCCAACTCGCTTGGCCATCTGGAGCAAATCAAGAGTTACGCCCTTAGCCACCAGGTCAGGTTTGGAAGCTTAAACTACACGGCCGAAATCCGCGGATACTTGATCTCCGACGGATTCGAGCCCCTGCCTTGTGCGCCACACAGTCACGATGAGTATGATTTAGCTCTACCATTAGACAGTGTTCAGGAGATCGCACCGGCAACCGCTCCGACCCTCAATTCGGAACCAGTTGCACCATCCATGAACGGGTGGATAGACCCCGCCACGCAGGCCGCACTCTCATTGGCGATCGATCCGAGTATCGACCTTACCCTTCACGAGAGCCGTGACGCCGAACTCCCGGACCACCTGCACCCGTGCCTATCGAATCCGATTGGGCGCCGATCATGGAGTTTACTTCCGCGGATATTTTTCAGCACTCGCCCTTCGGCGACATACTAAACTCATTAAGGCCTCTCTCCTTGTCAGGAGAATCCTAGCCGAACTATGTCCGACAGGATTGGGATGCGGGTGACGAAGAAATTTGCCGCCCACCCACCACCCACTTAGTAGCCACTTTCGACGACTTAACCGACAGGCTCGACTTAGACTCCGAAGACATCGACGGTATGGACGGCGATGTGGGAGACGAAGAGGAACCACTGCCCACAGGGCACTGGACGCCCACTTCATCATATGATGTATTCATGGTGGACACACCCAAAGAAAACGACGACGAGGAACGGAAGGACGCAACGAAGGGTTGTTCCCTTGAGAAGCAATCAAAGCGGCGGCGTAAGCGCCGCCCCAAATCCTGCCTCGACAAAAACATCGGTCATATAGACCCAGTGATAGAGCAGGGTGAACCATCGCCCGACCAGGGCAACACGGAGAATCAAACCGAACAACCCGACTCCATCGAAGATAACAATCCGGACGACATCACACCGGACAGGCGCTCGGAGCAAAAGAATGCCCATCAAAGGCTTGTTGCCACTGCGAGGAGTCTGAAATAGCAGAAGCAAAGGCTCAGGGCTGCGCAAGACACACTCAGAATCAGATGGAGTGAAGTACTCAACACTGTAGTGAAGTACGGCAGTAATCGCCACACGAAGAGCTACCTGAAGCGAAAGTTGCTACCTGAATTCGATGAGGAGGCCTTAGATCCCCCGCAATTAGAAAACAAAACGGCCATCCGGTCGGATAGACGACCTCTTGGCCAATATAGAGCGGCAAACGACGCCGCACATAAGCCAATACGCGATCCATGCGAGGGCTCGCATCAAAAGGACGGCGCAACCAGATCTATATACGGGCCATGCAAGCGAGCTCTAGTATGCAATACAACACAACAAACATCCAAACACCATGGTACACCCAAATACAGGGGTGCCGCACACCCCCTATGTTTCACCGATGAGGTGCTGGACCATGAATTTCCAGAGGGATTCAAACCCGTAAACATAGAGGCATACAACGGAACAACAGACCCTGGGGTCTGGATTGAGGACTATTGTTGACACCAGATTTTGACACGGCCAAGAACTTAATTAAGATGGCCTCAAATGGAGAAGTGCTCAAAGTGAGAAAGTTCTGTATCGTCAAAAGGAGAAACTTTCATATTTGGTCCATAGCCATCCGGTCTCATCTCTAAGGCCGAAGTTGTGTTTGAAGTACTCAGATTTTATATTCAGAACACTATTCAGATGATTACGCCCCCAAGATGGCGTCATATGAGAAATGTTTCTACACAGATTGTCTGCGTCTCGTCGAGATGATCGATCTCGATATAAAAAACGTCTAAATCGGAGTTTGTATACAAAAGTTAGATCCAAAACAGTGTGCTGCATAAGTTTGCCCTGGAAGTTCCGGGCAAAACTTCCGGGGAGGTTCCGGGCTAAACCGAAAGTTTGCACGTGGTACGCCCCGAAAACTGCAATTTTAACATTTTTTGCATATTTCCGGGGCCGATTTCGACATCAAGATGACCTCGGATGAAAAAGTGATCAACTGAAGAGTTTTTCTCCATTGCAAGATCTACAACTTTTCTTTTGGGACCATCGTCATCCGAAGTAGTATGCGGCCTGCAGATTCAGTGCAAGAGGGCTACTTGATATAATTTCAGCCCGGAAGTTCCGGGCCAGACCGGAAGTTCCGGCCCTCGTAGTCCGAGTTAGGGTAACTTTTGATGATTTGGACGTGATTTGAGTCCTTTTCTTTTACGGGAAGTCTATCCGCCTCATATATATGTAAGGGGTGAAGGTCGATAACAACACACAATCGAATCTATCAATATATCATCCTTTTACCTTTACCTTTATCTCTCTCCCTTGTTCTTCTTCTTCCTCGTTCTTTGTTCGTTCTTCGTTTGTAGGGCGGCGAACCTCGAGGCCCTAGGGGCGATCAGGTCGACCTAGGGCAGCCCATAGCCACCGCGCGCCCTGACGGGTTCCCTCCCGGGCGTGTGGGGTTTTGGGTCCTCAAAAGCACCTGCTGAATTATCTTACGTACCGCGCTTCCGGCGGGTCTCCATCGACGTGAGCTGCGGTGCATCACCCCCAGCGTCGAAGGTACACGGTGACGTGTTCATGTGCGAACACACCTTTTTGGTGACTCCGCTGGGGACGAAGCTTTGAACGGTCTCCGACCCGTTCTTGCTACGAAGAGATCGTCATCTAGCGTTTGCAATCTACAAAGGTAATATGAATACCCAATTCCCTACTGTAGATGCAAATAATTCATATGATGTTACTAGATCGTTCAATGATTACACTCTATCGGCCAGCCCTAGTTTTTTCAAAAATGCATCTAATTATGTGCATAGGCCGATTCAAAGTAATTTACATGTTTCAACTTCTTATGATACTAGTAACATACAACATATGTATCCTAACTCTCATGCATCGGCAACCCCACAAATCCATATGCCGATGAACAACACGATGGGTTCGGTTAATCAATTTGAAACACCTCATGTTAAAATTCCCAATAGCATAGAAGAAAGTGTTTCACCTTTTTATTCATCGGCAACTAATTTGCAGTATGTGAATCCAACCTTGCCGATGGATGGGAGAATTGGCCATGCTACTACTAGCTATTCGGCCAGTTACTCTCAACCCTCATATGCTACACCTCATTTTAGTAATTTTTCAGCATCATATGCAACTGTAGATGTTCATAATTCGGCCCCGCATCTTCATGGTCATTGCCGAATAAGTGAAAATTTTACAGGAACACATGTGCCGTCATCAAATACTATAGCATATAATGCATACTATACGCAATTCGAGAATTTCGGCAACACTCACGAATCATTGGCGAAAGAATCTGAAAGTATTGTGGAGCAATCCCTTCCAGAAGCGCTTGTGGCTGCGTTAAAAAAGAGCATGGCACAAAACAAGAAAATTAGTGCTATTTGCCTTGAACAATATGAAAAGGGGTTGTTTCCTGATTATGCTGCAATAAAGGCTATAGTTTTGCAAGAAGATGAAACTACATGCATTGATAGAATTGGCGAAAGAGTACATGGTTATACAGCAGTGCATACACCTCCACCTAGTATCGCAACATATTATACACCCCCTACACAATTGCAAAATTTCGGCAACACTAACACTTCATTGCCGAAAGATTCTAAAAGCATTGCGGGGCAAACTAACCTAGAGCGGGCTGAGATTGAGAGGGGAGTTAAAGCTTTGCGCGATAGGGTGCAAGTACTTCGTCAAGAGAGAATTGATAGGGAATTGGATCAAAGAAAAGAAGCCTTGCCAATTGATATAAATGCTGAAAAGAAAGATGATTCAGAAACTAAAAGTGCTTCGGTTGAAAAAGCCGAATCAAGTAGTATACATTCTGAATCCATCAAATCCAAAGAGGCAAGCATTATTGAGAAAGAGCATGGAAAGCATAGCAAAACAACCATGCTTGATTTTTCCGAAATTAATGGAACCTACTTCCTGCCCTATGAGTTTCGTTCCATAGAAATTGACGAGCTTCAAGGACAAGAACAAGTAGCTGAACAAAGTTCGGTTGAAAAAGATCTTCAAATTTATGATGCACGGAATCAAGAATAAATTTGTGACGCGGTGTTGGGAAGCCATCCAAAAGCAAAGCACGATATTATTCATGACATGCAATCATCATGCTCTCCCAACCTATTTGAAGAGGTATGTCTAGCAAGTAATTTACCTATTTTCAGATTTGGTCACAAATTTATTGTTGATGCATCTATTAGAAAAATTCTAATAAGTAATTTTCAAAGACCAATGAAGAAGGGCAATTTACTTGTTAGCAATAAAATTGTTACTAAGCATATCGGTCAATATATTGTACCATTCAAAGAGACCGATAGTGACTTATTACTGCAGCCAAAGCTTTTCCCATTGCTTTATTTAAAGTTCATATCTAATTGGGTAGCTCTGCTTGCTTCATACTTGGCTTACGCATGGTCTCAATTAAGACATGTATGTTCTAACTACTTTGATTTTAGAAATTTAAAGCCAAGGTTAAAATCTTTTGAGAAAACCGATGCTAGTATAGTTTCTTATTTAGAGACATCGGAAAAAGAATGTGAAGAGAATTCATAGCCGAATGGGAGGGTGCCAAATCTGAACCATTCGTTTGCTTAACTCCAAAGCCGTTCTCACAACAAGATCGGCTAGAAAACAAAAGGTATACCTTCGATTCAAACATGTGTGATGAAATCTTTGATTTGTTATTGAAAAATAATTACATTAGAATTCTTGATCACCATGTCAAGCCATCTATCCTAGGACGAATGTATTGTAAGTTGCATGATTCGTTCAAGCATAGTTTTGAGGATTGTAACATGTTTCGTCAAATAGTTAAATCGTCCATTGATAAAGGACGATTAAAATTTGTCGAGACACCAAGAGATGACTAGTCTATTCTGATTGGTCCTGATGGCAGAAAGTTTTTGCATCGGCTACTTCAAGCTGATCTATTCAAAGAGAAAGTAAAAACTGCAGGTGATGGGATCAAGCTTTCAAGTAAAGAAGTTGTTGAAGAGCATAATGAGTATAATCTTGAGGGAGAAAATTCCATCGAAGCTACAATGGAGACGCCAAGGACTGGGGGGCAGCAAGCAAATTCAGAGATCGGTGCAAGCACAACCAAAGGAAACAAAGGCCGTAGTAAGCACAAGTGGAAGAAATCCAAGGTCACTTTTGCACAATTATTAGATAAATATCAAAACAAGAGTGAAAAGAAGAATGCGTATCGGCCAAACCATGTAAAGAAACCAAGATCACCCCCAAGGCGCAAATGTGAGGATCGGTATTGGCAAAGTGGGAATTTTAATGCAACATATTCATATCCTTATTTTGGGCCCCCAATGCCAATGCCGTGGATGCCTCCCTATGCTCATGTAGATCCATATCCATCATGGGATAGGTATGATACAAGGGCACATTCTCCATCTTATTTTAGACCATCTCATAAATATTATGCAGCTCCGAGAAGATCAACACTTGAACAATCACATGTTAAAGACCGTTTCAATCGTAAGGAATCGGTCCAGAGCTCAAGGAAGAAGAAAGAGGTGGTCGAGAAAATTTATCGTGTTAAAAAAGATGGTCGTAAGAGTGCAACTTCAGACTTGATCTCAAATTAAAAAGAGCCAATTAAAGCGTTGACATTGGATACTAAAGGCAATGAGACGAAGCAACCAATTATTGAGAGCCAAAGTGCCAAATCTGAAGAAAAGAAGTTGAGAGTGCACAAGGTCGAAACAGAATCACAGCCGAGATTCCCACTCGGTTTATCATATTGGCAAAAGAGGGAATTACAAAATCTTAGTGCACAAGAGCTGAGAAAGAAGAACATGGCATGGGTTCCCAAGAAGATCAATCAAAACAAAAGTGATGTGCATGTTTCTATTGCAACAAGTGCGATAGAAGTGAAGAAGGAAAAGAATGAAAGCAACAAACAATTAAGCCGAAGGTGTGCATCACAACATCAAAATCTTCGGTTAGCACATCGTTCATTTTCTTCAACCATGCCATTGATGCCTTTGCCATGGAATTCATCCATAGGTATGATCAATTACCCTCCATGGATTTATTTTGTTCCATGGATGCAACATAATTTTCTATATCATGACAGGGTATTACCAAATCACTATACATTTGGTTAGTTACATTTTTGTTGCTAATACAAAAGGGCTAAAATATCTTATTTCTATTTCATTTGTTTATTTCGGCTATACATATTTTGGTCGGTGAATTCTACATGGACCTCATGGGAATGTCCGATACTTATATATCGCCCTAAGAATATCTAAGAATGGCTAGTGTGGTATTCTAACATCGTCCTTAGTTTGAGCAGAGATTTAGATAAGTCCTTGCAAAGGAATTTGTCAAATTGATGCCATTGAAGATATTATGCATAGACCAATTCATCAAAATTGCAAAGTGAACTTATGTTTTGATTGGGTGTGCTTTGGCTTATTAGTTTTCAGAATTTACGTAAGGCCAAATCATGGTTGAATTTTTTATTGAGCATCATATTGACATCATGCATAATATTGTTTTTAGCTTGATATCTCTAGTACCATGGAGATTACATATTGGTGGTTAAATTTGTAACAATGGCCAAGGTGTTGGTCTTGTTTATTTATCTCCATATGAAGCTATTTTGTGAAGCTTCATGCCGCTTAAAATATTTTTGCACAATGATCAAAGCCGAATATGCATTGTTATTCGGATTGGAGCTTTGCCTTGCTATAGGTGCTATACATATTGAGGCTTCCGATGATTCATTATTAGTAGTGCAACAAATATCCAAGGGTTATCAACGTTTTGACAAATCACTTATGGATTTACCTTGGGTTGCTTTAAAATTGTTCATATATCTAGACATGACAATTCGAAAGAGTTGGCACAGCAAGCATCCGGCTACTATGTTAACCATGGTGTATTACATTTCTATCAATAGCCGATGTTGGGTCTTGTCAATATAGGTAAGGCCGAACCGAAGCCCACCGATTCGACCACTAATGAAACTTTTATGCAGGCGAAGTAAGGATTGGAGGAAGTTCATTCTTGATTATCTGCAAAATCCTATCGAAATGGAGAACAATATGGTTCGGAGGATGGTTTTGGTCTATGGAACCTTATCACCGGATTGTTATAGAAGCTGAGAAGTTTTCACCCAAGTTTGCCTCAAGAGGTTCAAACAAGCAAAGGCCGGTATATACTTATCGTCCTAAGAACATGCAAAATGGCCGATGGAGTGTTGACATCGTCCTTAGAAAAATCATGGTGCAAGTTATTTTTCGGCACACAAGTTTGCCGAAAAACAAGGGGGCATGTGTTGACACCAGATTTTGACACGGCCAAGAACTTAATTAAGATGGCCTCAAATGGAGAAGTGCTCAAAGTGAGAAAGTTTCGTATCGTCAAAAGGAGAAACTTTCATATTTGGGCCATAGCCATCCGGTCTCATCTCTAAGGCCGAAGTTGTGTTTGAAGTACTCAGATTTTATATTCAGAACACTATTCAGCCTCATATGAGAAATGTTTCTACACAGATTGTCTTCGTCTCGTCGAGACGATCGATTTCGATATAAAAATGTCTAAATCGGAGTTCGTATGCAAAAGTTAGAGCCAAAACAGTGTGCTGCATAAGTTTTCCCCGGAAGTTCTGGGCAAAATTTCCAGGGAGGTTCCGGGCTAAACCGAAAGTTTGCACGTGGTGCGCCCCGAAAACTGGAATTTTAGCATTTTTGCAGATTTGCGGGGCCGATTTAGACATCAAGATGACCTCGGATGAAAAAGTGATCAACTGAAGAGTTTTTCTCCATTGCAAGATCTACTTTGGAACAGGTTCCTCACTAAGAAGAACCAAATAGTCGACTGTCCGGACGCCGAAGCCTTAGCAGCTTTCAAGCACAACGTTCGAGACGAATGGCTCGCCAGACACCTCGGCCAAGAAAAGCCGAGAACAATGGCAGCATTAACAAGCCTCATGACCCGCTTTTGCACGGGCGAGGACAGCTGGTTAGCCCGATGCAGCACCAGCGACCCAAGTACATCCGAAGTTAGGGACGGAAACGGGAAATCACGACGCAGCAAAAACAAGCGCCGGAATAAAGAAGATAACCCGAAGAGCACGACGGAAATGCCGGATTCAGAAGCTCCCGGCCATGTCAGCAAAAGCCGCCCTCCAAAGGCAACAGAGACAAACTGTCCAGCCTAAACAAGATTCTGGACCAAATATGTCAGATCCATAGTACCCCCGACAAACCTGCAAATCATACCCATAGAGAATGTTGGGTCTTTAAGCAGTCCGGCAAGCTCAATGCCGAACATAAGGGGCAGGATACACCAAGCGAAGACGAGGACGAGCCCCGCAAGCAAAGCACTGGAGAACAGAAGAAATTCCCACCAGAAGTCAAAACAGTCAATGTGTTACACGTAATAAAGGGGAGAAAAAAAGCGGTACTCCTAGAGACACATGCCCCAGGACCTATCACCGCGGAGTTCTGCCACTGGTCTTCCCAACCGATCACTTTTGACCATCAAGATTACTCAGCAAGTGTCCGGCGTGCAGGATGGGCTGCCTTGGTATTAGACCCAATAATTGACGGATACCACTTCACATGAGTTCTGATGGACGGCGGCAGCAGTTTAAACCTCATATATTAGGACACGGTACGCAACATGGGGATAGACCCAGCAAAAATTAGCAATAGAAACATTACCTTTAAAGGAGTAACGCCAGGCCTAGAAGCCCGTTGCACGGGCTCCCTGCTACTAGAGGTTATATTCGGCTTCCCCGATAACTTCCGCAGCGAAAATTTAACCTTCCACATCGCTCCGTTCCAAAGTAGCTATCAAGCATTACTGGACGCGAATCTTTCGCTCGCTTTAATGCAATACCGCATTACGCTTCCCTCATGCTTAAGATGCCCGGTCCACGCGGCATCATTACAGTAAATGGAAATATTGAGCGCTCCTTGCGCGCGAAAGACCGTGCGGCTGCCTCGGCCGCCGCACACTAAACGGCCTCACTAACTAAAGCATCTGACAGGTCTTTAAGACCACGGACACATTTGAACGAGTCCGGTACAGCTATATGTAATTGATACAGGTTTGATGGCCATACCCCTATTACAATACAAGGGGCTCAACACGCGCGCGCAAGTGGCAATCAGGCTCTTTACTCATTTTGAACTATATATTGTTTATTTAGTATAACTTACCTTCTGCACGACAACTTTTCAATTAAGTTCCTCTCTTTTTTAGATGACCATCGTGCTACACCCGTCCAGAATACGGCACAACGGAGACACAGGCGTAGACGTGAAGCAGGAACCCGTTCATAGGATTCTTTTTAGATTAAGACCCTGCGTAAACCTTTTTTACTGTCTCTTGTTGATACACATCCCTCAGATTCTAAGCACAATTGAGAAGGATGCTGACGTATTGGCATGTGGCCACGTCAGAATATTGCACGTACCTGGACACCAGGTGCTTATTACAAAGGGCACTGTTTAGGCCCGGTTTACACCATAAAGATCGAATACCTTAGGGAGTGTTTGGCGTCGCGAGTTTGGCCTTATATGCATCAGCTCCGAATCATGTCTTTGGTCAAATGTTGGGTTTGCCCGGCTCCTGTGTTTTGCTGCCTTACGTTCCGCTCTATCGGCTAAGGCGGCACCAGGAGTGTTGGAAATATGCCCTAGAGGCAATAATAAAAGCATTATTATTATATTTCCTTGTTCATGATAATTGTCTTTATTCATGCTATAATTGTGTTATCCGGAAATCGTAATACATGTGTGAATAATAGACACCAACATGTCCCTGGTAAGCCTCTAGTTGACTAGCTCGTTGATCAACAGATAGTCATGGTTTCGTGACTATGGACATTGGATGTCATTGATAACGAGATCACATCATTAGGAGAATGATGTGATGGACAAGACCTAATCCTAAACATAGCACAAGATCGTATAGTTCGTTTGCTAGAGTTTTCCAATGTTAAGTATCCTTTCCTTAGACCATGAGATCGTGTAACTCTCGGATACCGTAGGAGTGCTTTGGGTGTACCAAACGTCACAACATAACTGGGTGACTATAAAGGTATACTACGGGTATCTCCGGAAGTGTCTGTTGGGTTGACACGGATCAAGACTGGGATTTGTCACTCCGTATGACGGAGAGGTATCACTGGGCCCACTCGGTAATGCATCATCATTATGAGCTCAAAGTGACCAAGTGTCTAGTCACGGGATCATGCATTACGGTACGAGTAAAGTGACTTGCCGGTAACGAGATTGAACGAGGTATTGGGATACCGACGATCGAATCTCGGGCAAGTAGCATACCGATTGACAAAGGGAATTGTATACGGGGTTGCTTGAATCCTCGACATCGTGGTTCATCCGATGAGATCATCGAGGAGCATGTGGGAGCCAACATGGGTATCCAGATCCCGCTGTTGGTTATTGGCCGGAGAGTCGTCTCGGTCATGTCTACGTGTCTCCCGAACCCGTAGGGTCTACACACTTAAGGTTCGGTGACGCTAGGGTTGTAGGGATATGTATATGCAGTAACCCGAATGTTGTTCGGAGTCCCGGATGAGATCCTGGACGTCACGAGTAGTTCCGGAATGGTCCGGAGGTAAATAATTATCTATAGGAAGTGCTATTTCGGTCGTCGGGACAAGTCTTGGGGTCACCGGTATTGTACCGGGACCACCGGAAGGGTCCCGGGGGTCCACCGGGTGGGGCCACCTGCCCCGGGGGGGCACATGGGCTGTAGGGGGTGCGCCTTGGCCCATATGGGCCAAGGGCACCAGCCCCAAGAGGCCCATGCGCCAAGAGATAAGGAAAGGAAGAGTCCCGAAGGGGGAAGGCACCTCCTAGGTGCCTTGGGGAGGAGGGATTCCTCCCTTGGCCGCCGCCCCCCCTAGGAGATTGCATCTCCTAGGGCCGGCGCCCCCCCCTAGGCTCCCTATATAGAGTGGGGGAAGGAGGGCCTCTCAACCACACCTTTGGTGCCTCCCTCTCCCTCTCCAACACCTCCTCCTCCTCCATAGAGCTTGGTGAAGCCCTGCCGGAGTACTGCAGCTCCATCACCACCATGCCGTCGTGCTGCTGCTAGAGCCATCTTCCTCAACCTCTCCTTCCCCCTTGCTGGATCAAGAAGAAGGAGACGTCACGCTGATCGTACGTGTGTTGAACGCGGAGGTGCCATCCGTTCGGCGCTAGGATCTCCGGTGATTTGGATCACGTCGAGTACGCCTTCCTCATCCCCGTTCTTTGAACGCTTCCGCGCGTGATCTACAAAGGTATGCAGATGCAATCCGATCACTCGTTGCTAGATGAACTCATAGATGGATCTTGGTGAAACCATAGGAATTTTTTTTGTTTTCTGCAACGTTCCCCAACAGTGGCATCATGAGCTAGGTCTATGCGTAGTTCTCTTTGCACGAGTAGAACACAATTTGTTGTGGGCGTAGATGTTGTCAAATTTCTTGCCGCTACTAGTCTTATCTTGCTTCAACGGTATTGTGGGATGAAGCGGCCCGGACCAACCTTACACGTACGCTTACGTGAGACCGGTTCCACCGACTGACATGCACTAGTTGCATAAGGTGGCTGGCGGGTGTTTGTCTCTCCCACTTTAGTTGGAGCGGATTCGATGAAAAGGGTCCTTATGAAGGGTAAATAGAAGTTGAGAAATCACGTTGTGGCTTTCACGTAGGTAAGAAAACGTTCTTGCTAGAACCCTACTTCAGCCACGTAAAACTTGCAACAACAATTAGAGGACGTCTAACTTGTTTTTGCAGCAAGTGCTTTGTGATATGATATGGCCAAAGTTGTGATGAATGATGAATGATATATATGTGATCTATGAGATGTTCATGCTATTGTAATAGGAATCACGACTTGCATGTCGATGAGTATGACAACCGGCAGGAGCCATAGGAGTTGTCTTTATTTTTTGTATCACCTGCGTGTCATTGAGAAACGCCATGTAGGTTACTTTACTTTATTGCTAAACGCGTTAGCCGTAGTAGTAGAAGTAATAGTTGGCGAGCAACTTCATGGAGACACGATGATGGAGATCATGATGATGGAGATCATGGTGTCATGCCGGTGACAAGATGATCATGGAGCCCCAAGATGGAGATCAAAGGAGCTATGTGATATTGGCCATATCATGTCACTATTGTTATTTGATTGCATGTGATGTTTATCATGTTTTGTGCATCTTGTTTACTTAGAACTACGGTAGTAAATAAGATGATCCCCCATAATAATTTCAAGAAAGTGTTCCCCCTAACTGTGCACCGTTGCGACAGTTCCTTGTTTCGAAGCACCACATGATGATCGGGTGTTAGATTCCAACGTTCACATACAACGGGTGTAAGAAAGATTTACACATGCAAACACTTAGGTTGACTTGACGAGCCTAGCATGTACAGACATGGCCTCGGAACACAGAAGACCGAAAGGTCGAGCATGAGTCATATAGAAGATACGATCAACATGAAGATGTTCACAGATGTTGACTAGTCCGTCTCACGTGATGATCGGACACGGCCTAGTTAACTCGGATCATGTTATACTTAGATTACAGGAGGGATGTCTATCTAAGTGGGAGTACATTGAATAATTTGATTAGATGAACTTAATTATCATGAACTTAGTCTAAACAATTTACAATATGTCTTGTAGATCAAATGGCCAACGTAGTCCTCAACTTCAACGCGATCCTAGAGAAAACCAAGCTGAAAGACGATGGCAGTAACTACACGGACTGGGTCCGGAACCTGAGGATCATCCTCATAGCTGCCAAGAAAGATTATGTCCTACAAGCACCGCTAGGTGACGCACCTGTTCTCCCTACAGAACAAGACATTATGAACGCTTGGCAGGCACGTACCGATGACTACTCCCTCATTCAGTGCGGCATGCTTTACAGCTTAGAGCCGGGGCTCCAAAAGCGTTTTGAGAGACACGGAGCATATGAGATGTTCGAAGAGCTGAAAATGGTTTTCCAAGCTCATGCCCGGTTCGAGAGATATGAAGTCTCCGACAAGTTCTTCAGCTATAAGATGGAGGAAAACAGTTCTGTCAGTGAGCACATACTCACTATGTCTGGGTTGCATAACCGCTTGACTCAGCTGGGAGTTAATCTCCCGAATGACGCGGTCATTGACAGAATCCTTCAGTCGCTTCCACCGAGCTACAAGAGCTTTGTGATGAACTTAAATATGCAAGGGATGGAAAAGACCATTCCTGAAGTATTTGCAATGCTGAAATCAGCAGAGGTAGAAGTCAAAAAGGAACATCAAGTGTTGATGGTGAATAAAACCACTAAGTTCAAGAAAGGCAAGGGTAAGAAAACCTTCAAGAAGGACGGCAAGGGAGTTGTCGCGCCCGGCAAGCAAGCTGCCGGGAAGAAGCCAAAGAATGGACCCAAGCCCGAGACTGGGTGCTTTTATTGCAAGGAAAGTGGTCACTGGAAGCGGAACTGCCCCAAATACTTAGCGGACAAGAAGGCCGGCAAAACGAAAGGTATATGTGATATACATGTAATTGATGTGTACCTTACCAGTACTCGTAGTAGCTCCTGGGTATTTGATACCAGTGCAGTTGCTCACATTTGTAACTCAAAGCAGGAGCTGCAGAATAAGCGGAGACTGGCAAAGGACGAGGTGACAATGCGCGTCGGGAATGGTTCCAAGGTCAATGTGATCGCCATCGGCACGCTACCTCTACATTTACCTTCGGGATTAGTTTTAAACCTTAATAATTGTTATTTAGTGCTAGCTTTGAGCATGAACATTGTATCAGGATCTCGTTTAATTCGAGATGGCTACTCATTTAAATCTGAGAATAATGGTTGTTCTATTTATATGAGAGATATGTTTTATGGTCATGCTCCGATGGTGAATGGTTTATTCTTAATGAATCTTGAGCGTAATGCTACACATGTTCATAGTGTGAGTACCAAAAGATGTAAGATTGATAGTGATAGTCCCACATACTTGTGGCACTGCCGCCTTGGTCACATAGGTGTCAAACGCATGAAGAAGCTCCATGCTGATGGACTTTTAGAGTCTCTTGATTACGAATCATTTGACACGTGCGAACCATGCCTCATGGATAAAATGACCAAGACTCCGTTCTCAGGAACAATGGAGCGAGCAACCAACTTATTGGAAATCATACATACTGATGTGTGCGGTCCAATGAGTGTTGAGGCTCGCGGTGGCTATCGTTATGTTCTCACCCTCACTGATGACTTGAGTAGATATGGGTATGTATACTTAATGAAACACAAGTCTGAGACCTTTGAAAAGTTCAAGGAATTTCAGAGTGAGGTTGAGAATCAACGTGACAGGAAAATCAAGTTCCTGTGATCAGATCGTGGAGGAGAATACTTGAGTCACGAGTTTGCCACACACTTAAGAAAATGTGGAATAATTTCACAACTCACGCCGCCTGGAACACCTCAGCATAATGGTGTGTCCGAACGTCGTAATCGCACTCTATTGGATATGGTGCGATCTATGATGTCTCTTACCGATTTACCGCTATCTTTTTGGGGCTATGCTTTAGAGACTGCCGCATTCACTTTAAATAGGGCTCTGTCGAAA
The DNA here is from genome assembly GCF_003073215.2 of Triticum urartu. NCBI lineage: Eukaryota > Viridiplantae > Streptophyta > Magnoliopsida > Poales > Poaceae > Triticum > Triticum urartu. Next base: position 326,105,916 of record NC_053023.1, on the reverse strand, counting down.
TCCGTTAAGACGACACCATATGAATTATGGTTTGGGAAGAAACCTAAGCTGTCATTTCTAAAAGTTTGGGGATGCGATGCTTATGTCAAGAAACTTCAAGCTGAAAAGCTTGAACCCAAGTCGGAAAAATGCGTCTTCATAGGATACCCTAAAGAAACTATTGGGTATACCTTCTACCTCAGATCCGAAGGCAAGATCTTTGTTGCCAAGAATGGATCCTTTCTAGAGAAAGAGTTTCTCTCGAAAGAAGTAAGTGGGAGGAAAGTAGAACTTGATGAAGTATTACCTCTTGAACCGGAAAATGGCGCAACTCAAGAAAATGTTCCTGAGGTGCCTGCACCGACTAGAGAGGAAGTTAATGATGATGATCAAGATACTTCTGATCCAAGCTCCTACTGAAATTCGAAGGTCCACAAGGACACGTTCCGCACCAGAGTGGTACGGCAACCCTGTCTTGGAAATCATGTTGTTAGACCAACGGTGAACCTTCGAACTATGAAGAAGCGATGGCAGCGCCGGATCCGACAAATGGCTAGAAGCCGTGAAATCCGAGATAGGATCCACGTATGAAAACGAAGTATGGACTTTAACTGACTTGCCCGATGATCAGCCGAGCCATAGAAAATAAATGGATCTTTAAGAAGAAGACAGACGCGGATGGTAATGTGACCATCTATAAAGCTCGCTTGTTGCTAAGTTATCGACAGTTCAAGGGTTGACTACGATGAGACTTTCTCACCCGTAGCGAAGCTGAAGTCGTCCGAATCATGTTAGCGATTGCCGCATTCTATGATTATTGAAATATGGCAAATGGACGTCAAAACGGCATTCCTTAATGGTTTCCTTAAGGAAGAATGTATATGATGCAGCCGAAGTTTTGTCGATCCTAAGAATGCTGACAAGGTGTGCAAGCTCCAACGCTCGATTTATGGCTGGTGCAAGCATCTCGGAGTTGGAACATTCGTTTTGAGAGATCAAAGCGTTTGGGTTTACGCCAGACTTATGGAGAAGCCTGCGTTTACAAGAAAGTGAGTAGGAGCTCTGTAGCATTTCTCATATTATATGTAGATTACATACTTTTGATGGGAAATAATATAGAACTCTTGGACAGCGATTAAGGCACTCACTAGCCATTGAAAATATAAATGAGAGTTAAGAAAATCCACCAAGAGGCGCCGTGTAGTTGAAATGGCACTAGTGCCTGTCTTCACTAATAGAAAGATTTAGCACGAGCCAGGTGGGTCACAACACAAAAATCTACAGAGATAGATACAAACACCTCTAATTGAGGGCTACTATTCACAATGCTACAATAACTCTAAGTGGAGTAATATAAATTTGCTCAAAAAGTAAAATTGATTGCACAATATTCACATTGATCTATAAGAAAAGGAGTCCGACTATGAGACCCTATAAACAAATGTCCGCTCAAATCAAGTGCTGAGAGAGAACTCCAATATTTAGCGGACTCACGACTAGGAACTCATACCTGAAAGATGCATTCTGTGTCATGCCACCCTATCAATGCCCTACCACAGCTCACTATACGAGCGGATGTCGGATTGGCAGAACTCATCCTCTACTTCGTACTATCCTGTCATTACAATTGCTTCCATGGCTACCATGACACTTGGTCTAAGTGTAAGACATATAAGTGCGCTAGCTAAGTCTTATAAGTTCTACGGAGAAAACGGGTAACCAAAAGTAATCCCAGTGCAAGGAACATTGGGACAGGCTCAGAATATCCTGAAGTAGCCTAGAAAAACGACTAAGAAATGTTTCTCGTCTATGGATCAGAATCAATAAGAACGATACATGATTGTAACAAGATCCGTTTTATCTATGCCATAGATATAGATCCCATATTTTTATCCTTCAGTAGGTAGACGACAACGAGGCATCGTCGAGCATAAAAGGGGTCTTACGGTTCGACAGGCTCCACCGCTTTTCCAGTCCACCGACTTCGTGGAATTGACCACTACACACACAGTCCGATAGACATACCTTTAGCACAGGATACATACGTGTATATTCTATTCCGATGCTGAGCCTCTGTCACATCAAGCACAGATAACCCACTACAAAGTTCCCATTGCAAGATAAATAGATCAAGTTGGCCAAACAAAACCCAAAATCGGAGAAGAAATACGAGGCTATAAGCAATCATGCATATAAGAGATCAAAGAAACTCAAATAACTTTCATGGATATAAAAAGATTGACTGATCATAAACTCAAAGTTCATCGAGATCCCAACAAACACACCGCAAAAGAGTTACATCATATGGATCTCCAAGAGACCATTGTATTGAGAATCAAGAGAGAGAGAGAGATAGCCATCTAGCTACTAACTACGGACCCGAAGGTCTACAAAGAACTACTCATGCATCATCGGAGAGGCACCAATGGAGGTGGTGAACCCCATCTGAACGAGATGGTGTCTAGATTGGATCTGGATGGTGGATCAGACTCTAGCGACAGCTGTTCACAAGAAGACAAGGCACATCAAGCGTCGCTTCAACTCCATTCGTGAAAATGTTCAAGATGAGACATAGATATTGTAAAGTGCACACGGACCGAATGTAGCAGATCCGTTGACTAAACTCTCCCTAGAGCAAAAACATGATCAACACCAGAATTCCATGGGTGTTCGATTCATCACAATGTAACTAGATTATTGACTCTAGTGCAAGTGGGGACTGTTGGAAATATGCCCTAGAGGCAATAATAAAAGGATTATTATTATATTTCCTTGTTCATGATAATTGTCTTTTTCATGCTATAATTGTGTTATCCGGAAATCGTAATACATGTGTGAATACATAGACACCAACATGTCCCTAGTAAGCCTCTAGTTGACTAGCTCGTTGATCAACAGATAGTCATGGTTTCCTGACTATGGACATTGGATGTCATTGATAAAGAGATCACATCATTACGATAATGATGTGATGGATAAGACCCAATCCTAAACATAGCACAAGATCGTATAGTTCGTTTGCTAGAGTTTTTCCAATGTCAAGTATCTTTTCCTTAGACCATGAGATCGTGTAACTCCCGGATACCGTAGGAGTGCTTTGGGTGTACCAAACGTCACAACGTAACTGGGTGACTATAAAGGTATACTACGGGTATCTCCGAAAGTGTCTGTTGGGTTGACACGGATCAAGACTGGGATTTGTCACTCCGTATGACGGAGAGGTATCACTGGGCCCACTCGGTAATGCATCATCATAATGAGCTCAAAGTGACCAAGTGTCTGGTCACGGGATCATGCATTACGGTACGAGTAAAGTGACTTGCCAGTAACGAGATTGAACGAGGTATTGGGATACCGACGATCGAATCTCGGGCAAGTAACATACCGATTGACAAAGGGAATTGTATACGGGGTTGCTTGAATCCTCGACATCGTGTTCATCGATGAGATCATCGAGGAGCATGTGGGAGCCAACATGGGTATCCAGATCCCGCTGTTGGTTATTGACCGGAGAGCGATCTCGGTCATGTCTACATGTCTCCCGAACCCGTAGGGTCTACACACTTAAGGTTCGGTGACGCTAGGGTTGTAGGGATATGTATATGCAGTAACCCGAATGTTTTTCGGAGTCCCGGATGAGATCCCGGACGTCACGAGGAGTTCCGGAATGGTCCGGAGGTAAAGAATTATATATAGGAAGTGCTATTTCGGCCATCGGGACAAGTTTCGAGGTCACCGGTATTGTACCAGGACCACCGGAAGGGTCCCGGGGGTCCACCGGGGGGGGCCACCTATCCCAGAGGGCCCCATGGGCTGAAGTGGAAGGGATCCAGCCCAAAGTGGGCTGGGGCGCCACTTCCCCCTAGGGCCCATGCGCCTAGGGTGGGGGAAACCCTAAAGGAAGAGTCCTAGAAGGGGAAGGCACCTCCTAGGTGCCTTGGGGAGGAGGGATTCCTCCCCTTGGCCGCACCCCCCTAGGAGATTAGATCTCCTAGGGCCGGCGCCCCCCCCCCTTGGCCCTCCTATATATAGTGGGGAGATGGAGGACTTCTTACCTTTGCCTTTGGTGCCTCCCTCTCCCTCTCCAACACCTCCTCCTCCATAGTGCTTGGCGAAGCCCTGCCGGAGTACTGCAGCTCCATCACCACCACGCCGTCGTGCTGCTGCTGGAGCCATCTTCCTCAACCTCTCCTTCCCCCTTGCTGGATCAAGAAGAAGGAGACGTTACGCTGACCGTACGTGTGTTGAACGCGGAGGTGCCGTCCGTTCGGCGCTAGGATCTCCGGTGATTTGGATCACGTCGAGTACGCTTCCTCATCCCCGTTCTTTGAAGCTTCCGCGCGTGATCTACAAAGGTATGTAGATGCAATCCAATCACTTCGTTTCTAGATGAACTCCTAGATGGATCTTGGTGAAACCGTAGGAAAATTTTTGTTTTCTGCAACGTTCCCCAACAGACATCCTCTACAAAAAGTTTCAACCTAGGACCAGAGATGAAGCCATTGAACAAGGCTTCTATCCCTGCATGTTCCATGGACCACAGCCTGCGGATGCTGACCCATCATCACTGCTATGGTGTCGTGATGACAATCTGTTTAAGCGCAACTTCCAGTTTGCCCAGAACTCAGCGAAGCAGAACAAGAAGTCTTTAGGACTAAACTTCAACCCTGGTCCCTCTGCTCCCCGTGCCGATGGAACTCGTGAAGCTGAACCCAATCTTCTTGGGCCCTTCTACAACTTGGAAGGTCTCATCACTCACATCGTGGTTCAAGAGATAGCCGTGAATGAGCCTGCAGATGACGCTGAATCAGATGAAGCGCCTGCAGTGCCGAAGCCAAAGAAGTTGAAGCAGCCTAAAGCTTCAAAGCCTGCCTCTGCACCAAAAATCTCACGAGCGAAGCCATTGGCAACTGCACCTCCTGAAGATAGTGTGCAGTCTAAAGATTTGTCACGCATCTCCAAGCCCCAGAAGGTCAAGATGCCTCTGCCACACACCGGTCAAGAGCTGACAGCTGCTGCCATTCTGCGCAACGATGCCATTGATCTGTCCAGTGATGAAGATCTTGCAGATGACGCTCTTGAGCAACTCATCAAGAGCAAATAAGAAGCAGAAATCTTCAATGATCTGCCTCTCTTTGACATGACAATCATCCACAACTTCATTGATGAGTGGTTTGACATGCCCAACATCAGCTTCGAAGATCTGCAACTACCCATTGGCCTCAGTGTCGCCTTCCATGGCGCCATTGCTTCAGAGCTAGCTCTCGCTCAGCGCATCGTTGAACTGAAGCAAAAGATTGACTATGAAAAGGCTCAGTTCAAGAAGCATATGGCCAAGCTCAGCGTGCAAGAGGTGAAAAACTTCAAGATTATGCTGCACGAGCTCAAAGAAGCCTTTCTCAAGAAACGCGCAGAAGCTCAGGGTTCTCGGGAGCGCATGAAGAGCCTGGCTGACAAGTGTGTGCAAGGCTACAACGAGGCTGAGAAGCGCAAGGCCCTTGGGCGTCCGGGCATTGATCCCAGGATGGCTGCTAAGCAGAAGAAGAAGCCCATTGTGGCCGAACCCAACGCACCAAGGCAGGAAGCAGATCCCATTGTCTTCCCAACTAGCATGACTGGCTCGAAGCCAAAGGCCCGGTCAACCGCTTCAGAGCTGAAGAAGACGAGGACTGCTGAGGCTGAAGCCAGGAAGAGGAAACATCCTGAAGCCTCTGCTACTGTCCCCTCCAAGAAGAAGAGGAAGACCAAGAAGGAACAGGCTGCTCCCACAGAGCCCTTGATTGTTGAACTCATCTCCATGGTTCACCCTGATGCTGAACCGCAAGAACGTCAACTGACTGTCCATGAGCCTGCTTTCACAGAGGCTCATGAAGCTGAAGACTTTCCAGCAGCTGATCCCGTCGCTGCTGAAGACATTGGTCACCATGACCATGTTGAAGATGATGCAGTCCTTCCTCAGCTCGAGCACCAACCGGTATCATCTCCTGTGCTAACGCATAGCGAACTCATCAGCATTGGTCGTCCTCTGACGCCAATTGCTCAGGATGCTTCATGGGCTGATCGCCCACAAGAGGAAGAAGACTTTGAGGCCCAGCCAATTCCAACTCCACAGGCGTTGCCAGTGTTGCGCAGGCTTCACAAAGGACCAAGGCCTCCAGTCTCTGAGTCTGAAGCAAAATCTGCTGAAGACATTCCGGCTGCATCAGCCGATGAAGAAGAAGCCCCACAAGCTGCTACTCCCCTGTCCCACCAAGAAGCTGTTATCGAGGAGAACGTGACTGTGACCGACCCTCCAGCTCGTCAAGTGGAGGTTGAAAATCTTGAGGCTGCCACCACCAACACCAATGAAGCCACTAACGCTGTCATGGCTGAAGCTAATGTGGAGCCTTCACCAACCCAAGCACCAGAAGTCAGCGAAGCCACTGATCCCACTGCTTCTGTTCCTGCGCCTACTGCCGGTCCTCAGTTCGACTATCATGTTGAGCACAGGCCTCAGGTACAAAAGCCAATCCCAAGATTGCCCAGGTTTCTAGGTCCTGCATCAGCACCTGGATCCTTCAATGTCAATGGCTTCAAAGCAGACAACACATTCTTCAATAGCTCCAGGAACCCCTACTCAACGGAAAGAATATCATCTGATCGGTTCTGGAGCTATCCGCAGCGAAGCTATTACTCCTGCATTCTATACAATCAAGGTCGCATCTTCCCACACAAGCGTCTTGACATTGAAGCAATAGCTGGTCTGCCCTGTCTGGAAGAAGCTCTGGATTGCTTCAAAGAGGTTGGATTGCTGCCGTTCGTCACCGATCAAGAGCATTGGAATGAAGAGTTGCTGCTCCAATTCTATGCCACACTTCACATCCGCGGGTACAACAGAGATCCGAAGACTTGGGTCCTAGAGTGGATGACAGGAAATGTTCATCACGAAGCCAAAGCCTTTGACATCATTGAGCTCACTGGGCTACCCACTCCTGGCGATCTCTACGAATCTGGCTGTCAACTTCACAGTGAAGCTGTGGAGAGCATCTTTCAGAAGCCTGAACCTAAGATGAGTCAGATGCTCAGTATGATGAAGCCATTACCCCAAGATGCTGCATATCCCAAAGAGTTCTTTGTTGAAGACCTAGAGTATCTGCCAAGGACTATTTATCACATCATAAGGCGAACTCTCTAGCCCATCAAAGGACACTCTCCACATGCCAAGCTGGAAGGTCCAATGAAGACTTTGATCTTCTATATTCTTCATGGCAAATGCTTCAATGCCCAGGACTTCTTCATTCGCCAACTTGCTGCATTAGGCTCTGATCTTTTTGGCTTGAAGTTCTACGCCCCATGGGTAATGCGGCTGATCAAACTTCACTCCGCTATCTCATATCAGCCATCTGCTCGCAATCATCGGATCTTTCTGCCTGATGTGGATATGTCTATTGAAGCCATCTATCCTGAGCCTGCCAAGGAACCTCTAAGTCTTCAGAATGCAGAGCATCAAAGTTTTTCTCAGAACATTGAAGGAGTTGAAGCAGTCACTCGTGTGTATCCTTTGGCTGGAACTACACGTGCACCACATCCTGCCCTTACTGAAGCCACCGACAACACAACTGCCCAATGACCCAAGAAGCACACTCGTGTTCTTAATGACCGAGAGCTTCTGGTGGCTCTTCATCAGAAACAGGATAGACATCATGACTGGCTGAAGCGTCAAATGCAATGCCTCTTGGTGGTTGTCAACCGCATTCACAATCTTGCCACCAAGAATGCTTTTGTTGCCCATGAAACCTCTCGACGCACATGGAAGGGGCTGATGCTGATGTGCTCTGAAGATGATCTTCAAGAGGATGGCTTCTCTGAACGCTTCAAGTTTGACTCCACACCTCCTCGAAGGGCAGTGCTACGATTCACTCCATCTCTTGAAGACTCTGAGTTCTCTTCCTCTGCTGCAACTGTGAATGCCAGAGTGATCGAGGATGAAGACGATGCCACTTCACCGCCACCTCCTTCAGCATGCTTCGACACTGCTCCAAGTTCTTCTGCACCGCCGAACACCACCGACGACCCTGATGCTTCACCTACTCTTCATGGGAACGAGTAGATGCTCTATGTCTTCAAGCCTTTTTGGTCCTTACTGACGAAAGGGGGAGAAGCATATGAGTTTGATAGTCTTCAAGCGGGTCCATATGGGCGGGTGCTTTATATTTTGCTTCGTGTTTACAACTCTCATTTTGATACATTTGGTTCTTTGAGTTGTAACATTTAAACTCAATGGTCGTCTGCTGCTTATTTGCCACTTTGTGATGCGATGATAAATTCCGCATGTGCGACGATAAATTCCGCACTTAGATCACTTTGCGGACATCCATTTTCCATTATGCATGTCATTATCTTCACATATCTTCACATGCTTAATGAATTGTCATCATAAGTTGAAGATGATCTCCACAAGTACAACCTGCCATGTGCATTTGCATTCCAAAAGCAAATTACTTATATGCACATCTTCAGGGGGAGCCCTTGCAACTTATGAAGACAATTCCTTATCCTTTACAATTTCACATATTATATTCCCCGTTGAAAACTTCAACTAGTTTGTCATCAATCACCAAAAAGGGGGAGATTGTAAGTGCATCTAGTGCCACCCCTAGTTGGTTTTGGAGTATTGAAGACAAACCTAGTTGAGGGACTAATGTGTTTGTGAGAATTGTAGGATAACACAGGTAGAAGTCCCTCATTGATTCGGTTTTCCTACCAGAGATGACCCCTAATAATGTATGAAGACATTGATGTCAAAGGTGGTATGTGAAGATATTCACATTGAAGACTATGACAAGAGAAGACATCGCATGAAGCCTATGGAGCTCGAAGACTTTTTTGTAGTTCTGTTTCTTCTTTGTTGAGTCATGGGAACCACCGTACTGTTAAGTGGGGTCCAAGTGAACCCGTCAGAATGACTGAAGTGATGCTTAACCAAAACCTATGTCTTCGAGTGAAGACTATGAGAGCGAAACTTGTCCAGAGTCAGACAAGTCAGCTTTGCTTGTAGCCCAAGTAAAGCTGCCGCGTGAGTTTGAAATCTGACCGTTGGAACACGTGTCAGTTCCTTAGTGACCCAGGGTCATTTCGGACAAATCAGGTCGGGTTGCCTAGTGGCTATAAATAGCCCACCCCCTATAACCATGAATGGTTGGCTGCTCAGAGTTAGAGTACGGCTTTTGTCGTTTGAGAGCAACCCACCTCGAAGCCTTTGAGAGAGAATTCGTTGCGAGGATAAAGCCCTAACCACCCAGAGCCAAGGAGAGTTAGGCATCACTTAAGTCTTCTTGTCTGTGTGATCTGAAGACTTATTACACTTGAGGACTGTGAATCCTCCAGCCGGTTAGGCGTCACGTTCTGAGCATCCAAGAGACATTGTGGATTGCCGGTGAATGAAGTCTGTGAAGGTTTGGGAGTCTACCTTGAAGACTTACCAGAGTGATTGGGCGAGGTCTGTGTGACCTTAGCTCAAGGGGAATACGGTGAGGACTGGGTGTCCTGAGCTGCGTGTTCAAGACTGGGTGTCCGGGACTGTGTGTCCTCAGGTTTAAATACCTAGCCGCCCTAACGAGACATACAGTTGTCACAACAACTGGAACTGGTCCAACAAATCATTGTCTTCAACGAGTCACTGGTTTCATCCTTCCCTTCCCTTTACTTACTGTTGGTCCTTGTGAAGTCATTGTATGATTGCACTATCTTTTGTCTTCACTGAGTGACTGCATGTTCTGTTTGGCTTCATAATATCTTCCTACCTGATCCTTACTACATTGCTGCTATTAGTCATTGTGCTTTCACTCCATTGAATACTTGATTATGGTTTTCTTAGTGTAGTCTACCTTCCGCTGCATGGTAATATGTTTATTTCTATCGTTTGTCTTCATAACTTCCACGTTTTGAAGACTTTCATAAAAATCCGCCTATTCACCCCCCCCCTCTAGTCGATATAAGCACTTTCAACTAGTATATGGTCGTTAAAAACTAGTATGATGTTGTATTTATGGTTGTAGGAAAGATGGTTTCTACGTCAAAAGTATGTGGTAGTTGTGTGTGCGTGTGCCCGCGCGCGTGTTTCTGTGTGTGGTTGTGTGATGGGTTTGTCCTTCTATTTTATTCATATGTAAAGGAAAGGTCTATTTTTTTGTGAATAACTTACGTTAACAAAGATATAAAGGATGGAGGGAGGAGGAGATGTGATGCATATAGAAATAAGAATATCATACTATGTGTGGGAAAGTTATAATGAATGAGCGACCAGAAGGAGCTTATATATGGATGAAAGGAAGAGCATAGAACATAATAATGAGAAGTTAGTAATAAGTGTTTGATAAAGAATTGTGTAATAATCGTGCTTTGCAATAGTCCTGTCGAATGTCATATGAGTAGATATGTTCAAAACAAGATGCGATTCGGTGATTTAAATAGAGAATTGTTTGTCGACATCAGAAGAAGGTTCAGTATGATTTATTCTGACATTAAGGACTTCGCTGACTCGAGGTCCAGCTCAATTATTCGCCACATTTAGCAAATCCGGCGGCAACCAGTTGCTTTACCCTGTAATATCTGGTTAAATGATATCAATCGCCACCTCCAGCCAAGAGTTGCGGGTATCATAGAAAGAACTGAGCCGCTATTCAACTGCTTCTGGCCCACTTGGATTTTGTCGATAAGGATGATCGCTTTTAAGCCTGCGCCCCTCGAGTTAATACCAAGCTAATTTTTGACTTCCGTCCGCTCAGTGGACTGTCCATACCAAAATACGCCACTCAATACAACTATGGTCTACATGCCAATGTTGGTAGGGTTCTGCTGTCTGGTATCCCTAGATAAGCACGTTGCTGAGATATATGTATCACCAGCCACTCCGCGTTACACCTCTTCCTTAAATGCCCTGAAACTTGTGGATACAGTTGTCTACTCTCTAGCCTCCGCTTTTCTGGCCTCCTCCATTCTTCACAACAATAGCCACACTAAGCCCGGGCATTAGCAGCCACATATAGTAATAAGGGCTCTTATCGGCTATACAAGCGCTTAGGAGCCGCAAGGACAGGTGGCTTGGCTAACTGTCTCTTCAAATCCTCAAGCGCTTTATCAGCAGCATCACTCCAGACGAAGTGATCCGTTTTCTTTAGCATCTGATACAAAGGGATAGCCTTCTCTCCAAGGCGACTGATAAACCGGCTTAAGGCTGCAATCTGGCCCGCCAAACGTTGAACATCGTTGATACATGCGGTTTAGCCAGAGATGTGATAGCCGTGATCTTCTCCGGATTAGCTTCAATGCCCCTGTTAGACACTCAGAAAACCCAAAAGCTTGCCTGCCGGCCATGGCCTAAGCTCATCTGGTTTTCTGTGGCCGCGCGGTGGTCTGCCCAACAAGTACCACATCTTGGGCTCGTAGGGAAGCGCATCATCTTCACTAGAATTACTCCGGAACTGTTATTCCTAAATGTTGTGCTTTCAGATGTCTACTCTTATCAAATTTGTCTCCTCCTTGCTGCGACAATTACACGCACAAAGATTCCATTCATCGACTTCAACATCATAGCAGTGGGGGTCACATTTGCTACCTCGAATGTAATTACTAACGCAAGACCGACGCGGGGTGCTCGCGCTGCACGCGTTGCATTGGTAGAGTGTTGCTTGGCGTCACTCTATGTGTAGCCTAAGAAGGGTGTGCTTATATGACTCATTCATTATGCAGAAGGCTCCATAACGCCGATTAGTATGGTATGGATAGGTGTGTGTTGTGCTCTATCCTGGGCTCTTCAATAACTAACCACATTTCTTTGATCAGGATCATGTTCCGCAACCCCTGCTCCGGAAGATATACATGTTCACGCCCACCAACGAACATACACAGACAACCAGTCTATTCTAACTCCCGTCCTAGTACTCACCCCAGTAGCACAACAATTTGATCGATTCGGCGGTATGATGTAGACGGTGGTCCTACGTCCGGTCCTGTTTTCTCGAAGACCTTTGGGATTTTTTACTCTTCGCGCCCGACGTTTATGGCTGTTTAGTCCCTACACCATGCCTTTTGCATGTTTGTTTTTTTCCCTGTTTTCCACCCGCTTCCCCCACTGGCCCCTCCGTCTTCCATCCCAGCCCTTCACCTTCTCCCCCCGTTCATCTTATCCACACCCCCTAGGTTTTCTTTTGTCCACAGCATCAATTCCCGAAGTTCCCCTTCCTCCGCGTGTTTTGTGTTCGGCCACTCACTTCCTTTCCTTTCCTCGGCCCCCCGTCTGCGGTTCACTTTCCTCTTTGCTGTTTATTTGCCCCTTCTTTTGGTCCCCCTCGCTTCGCGTTCCTTCGACCATCGCTAGTCGCCGCCTATCCTCCGCTTTTGTTGCCCCGTTTTAGTGCCCCCGTGCATGGTTGCTCATTTTTCGGGATGTCGCTGCTCCATTCCTGTTTCCACCTGCTCCACACATGACCTTCGACTTCCCTTGTCTGCTACTTGCGTCCACCCCTGTGCACGTAGTTCGTGTGACAGCGCGACAGTTCACTCTGCAGCCTGCTTTCCGGTGAGCTAGCCGTCTGCATCCGGCTTCAACATTTTTGTTGCTCGCAGTTCCAGTGCTCTGTCCGGGAGTTACACCAATTATTCCGACGCGACGGTTCCCATGTTTTCCCCGCTTCCTCCATATTCCCTGGTGCGTTCACTTGATCCACCGGTTCCACACGTTTTTACCTCGGCTTTCCTGTTCAAATACACCGCTTTTTTGCATTTTTCAACACCCATTCCTCCGCTGTTGCTGACCGTTAAGTGTCGTGAGCCTTCCCTTTTGGGAAGCGAAGGTCCCCTGTTTTAGATGTCCCCTACGTCCCCTAATGTTGTTTCTTGGGTTTTCACATCAATTTCTAACCCGCGCAGATTCCCATGACTACTAACCAAAGTTCGTATGATGGTGTGTTTCGTATATCACTCATAGTCCTGAGTGAACAGTTCACGCTCCCCGAAAGTTCCCCTACTTCCACACGTGAAACAGAGTGAAGTTCAAACAGACATGCCCCAGAAGTTCAACTACTTCACGCAGTGCATTTCCGTTCGCGATGAACGCAGAAATCATGATCTCGCCATTTTCTAATTTACAACTAAGGAAATATCATTTGTGTAAGTTTCAAGTCCTCGGTCGGAGAAAGTTAAAAAATTATTGTGAGAGGGGTTTGTACAAAAGGATATCATTTGTGTAACACTGACGATGGATGAGAAAATTACAAACGAAAATACGTCAGAAGTTCAACTGAAAACAGCAGGAAGTTCAATTACTACAATGGATGAATTTCAGATGAAAAACTTTTAAAATTGTCGCGAGTATGAAAAAACGATCAACACGGGAAAGTTAAGTGCTTACAGCAGCTTTCCACTGGTATATCACTTGCTCAATTTCGGTGAGTGGATGGAGAGTTACGAGCAGTGGATGGAGACCTACGAGCAAAAAAATCACGTGAAAAACAGAGTGAAGTTCAGGTACACGCGCCGAGAAGTTCAGGTTCTTCACGCGGTGCATTTTCGAAGAATCTGTTTCGAAAGGCAGAACATGATCCCGCCGTTTTCGAAATTACTTGAAAACGGCTAGGAATCAGAGAAAACCATCAACATGAAAAAGTTTCGCATTTTCCGTAGCTTTTCAGCGTATATTATTTGCCCCATTCCGATAAAGTTTGTAGAAATTACGGCGAAAATACGTTTTTCGCCATTTTTCGAAACTGACTTACCGTAAAGAATTGGGAGAAACAATACATACCAAAAAGTTTCGCATTTGTTCAAGCTTTCCAACGCCATATCATTTGCTGCATTCGGACGAACGGTTAAAAAATTAGCTCGAAAATACGAACTCGGTAGGACTTGGACCATTTTCTAAATTACTCTTAAACCATTCAAAATTAGAAAAAAAACTTTCAAGATGAAAAAGTATGCATTTTCATAAGCTTTCCAACGCCGTATCATATGCCTCCATTGGATTAGCCGTTTAGAAATGACATCGAAAAAACGAACTCAGCTGTTGGTTTACAAAATTTTATGTTCTTTCAAATTACTCTTTAACCATAGGGAATTAGAGAAAACTTTCAACATGTGGAAGGAGCGGTTTTGCATCAGCTTTCCAACGCCATATTATATGCCTCATTCCGATAAACGGTTTAGAAATGCGATCGAAAATACGATTCATGTTTTTTGTGCGAAGAAAAAACAGTTTTCAAAACTGCTCTTAAACCACTTATATTTTGCCAAAAATTTAAGTTGGGTCATGATACTGATGTCCATAGCTTTCCAACGGTATATGGAAAGCCCCATTTCGGCAATGTTGGCGGAAGTTCAACCTAGTTCACAAGGAAGTTCAACGTACTACTAGCGGGGCAGGTCAGGTTGTGATCAGAATATTATTCTGATCCCGTGATCAGAATAGTGTTTATATATATATATATATATATCAGGATCTTTCCAACACATTGTTCTTGCCAAAGGATAAAATGTAAAAAGGAAAGGTGAAGATCACCATGACTCTTATGTAAGGTAGAAGATGAAAGTAAAAGATAGGCCCTTCGCAGAGGGAAGCAGAGGTTGTCATGCGCTTTTATGGTTGGATGCACGAAATCTTAATGCAAAAGAACGTCATTTTATGTTGCCACTTGTGATATGAACCTTTATTATGCGGTCCGTCGCTTTTATTTCTTCCATATCACAAGATCATATAAAGCTTATTTTCTCCCACACTAATAAGTCATACATGTTTAGAGAGCATTTTTTATTGCTTGCACCGATGACAACTTACTTGAAGGATCTTACTCAATCCATAGGTAGATATGGTGGACTCTCATGGCGAAACTGGGTTTAGGGATATTTGGAAGCACACGTAGTATCTCTACTTGGTGCGAAGAAATTGGCTAGCATGAGAAGGAAAGGCAAGCTCAACATGTTGGATGATCCATGACAACATAATTTATCTCAGATGTAAGAAAACATAACCCATTACGTTGTCTTCCTTGTCCTACGTCAACTCTTAGCATGTCATACTTTAATGAGTGCTCACAATCATAAAAGATGTCCAAGATAGTATATTTATATGTGAACCTCTCTTTCTTTATTACTTCCTATTTATTGCAACGATGACCAAAACTATGTTTGTCAACTCTTAACAACTTCTATTCATCATACTCTTTATATGTGAGCTCATTACTCTCCATAAGATCCATATGAGCTCTTTATTTCTTTTTTATTTCTTCTCTTTTATTTTATTCCCTCAAGGTCATAGCAAAATCATCAAGCCCTTGACTCAACACTAATCTTTATTATATATAGCTCATGGACTCGATTACATAGAAGGATCATAAAAGCAAAACTCACAACTAGATCATACTAAAACTTTATTCTACTAGATCAAGATATTACCAAAAGGATCGAACTAAGAAAAACGGTAAAGATAAAAGTGATGGTGATACGATACCAGGGCACTCCCCCAAGCTTGGCAGTTGCCAAAGGGAGTGCCCATACCAGATACCCAGTTCTTCTTTGTTGGTGAAGAAGGTGGAGTTTTTGATGGCGTAGCATTCTTCCTTAATTTGTGCTCGAGGACAGAATTTTGATCCCTTAAGCCATCGATATCCTGCTCAAGGCTTAATATCTTCTTGCATAATTCCTGTCTGTTTTCGTGCAAGAGGCGGAAAGGGATAAACTCGATCTTAGGTTTCTTTGCTCTATCAGGGAGGCTTGACTTTTTGAACTCCACATGCATGTCCCCCGGTTGAGGTAATGGGACTTCATCTTCATCTGAGCTCGTCTTCTCCTTTCCCTTGGGTTCATAGTCCTCTTCTTCTTCAGTAGTCCAACCACAATGCTCCACATCCCCATAGACCTTAGGATCTGCAAGGTAATCGGACACATAGCTTTCTCCTTCCGAATCCTGGGACGACATGTTACTCTAATATGCGGCAGAAATAGCTAGAAAAAAGACAAGAGATATTTGCGTGGTATGGTGGTCAAAACCTTTGGGAGATTATATAATGAATTTTTACCGACAAAAAGAAGTATCGTGCAAGAAAACGGAGTCCGGAGAGCACACGAGGTGCCCACGAGGCAGGGGCGCGCCTCCCACCCTCGTGGAAGCCCCGTGTCCTTTTCGGTCTGCTTCTTATTTTCTTAAATATTCCAAAATGAAGAAATATTGCCATTAGAACTATTTTGGAGTTGGTTTACTTACCATACCACGTACCTATTCCTTTTCGGAGTCTAAAATGTTCCGGAAAGTGTCCCCCATGTATTCCTCCGGGGTTACGGTTTCAATAATATTAGTTTCAACATTTATAGGATTACCTAAGATATAATGTTTAATTCTTTGACCGTTCACCACCCTCGGATTTGTGCCTTCGAAGTTGTTGATTTTTATGGCACCGAAATGATAGACCTCCTCGATAACATAAGGACCTTCCCATTTAGAGAGAAGTTTGCCTGCAAACAAATTTAAACGAGAGTTGTATAGCAATACATAATCACCTACATTTAACTCACGCTTTTGTATCCTTTTATCATGCCATCTTTTAACTTTTTCTTTAAACAGCTTGGCATTTTCATAAGCTTGGGTTCTCCATTCATCACGTGAGCTAATTTCAAATAACCTCTTCTCACCGGCAAGTTTGAAATCATAATCGAGCTCTTTAATGGCCCAATGTGCCTTATGTTCTGGTTAAAGAGGTAAGTGACATGCTTTACCATAAACCATTTTATACGGAGACATACCCATATGATTTTTATATGCAGTTCTATAGGCTCATAATGCATCATCAAGTTTCTTGGACCAATTCTTTCTAGATCTATTAACAGTCTTTTGCAAAATTAATTTGAGCTCTCTGTTACTCAATTATACTTGACCACTACACTATGGGTGATAAGGAGATGCAATTCTATGATTAACGTCATACTTAGCAAGCATTTTATGAAAGGCACCATGAATAAAGTGTGAACCACCATTAGTCATTAAATATCTAGGGACTCCAAACCTCGGGAAGATATCTTCTTTAAGCATCTTAATAGAGGTGTTATGATCAGCACTACTAGTTGGAATAGCTTCTACCCACTTAGTAATGTAATCAACAGCAACTAAAATATGTGTATACCCATTAGAGGAAGGAAAAGGTCCCATATAATCAAAGCCCCAAACATCAAATGGTTCGATAACAAGTGAATAATTCATAGGCATTTCTTGACGTCTACTAATATTACCAATTCTTTGACATTCATCACAAGACAAGACAAACTTACGGGCATCCTTGAAGAGAGTAGGCCAATAAAAACCGGATTGCAATACCTTGTGTGCAGTTCTATCTCCAACATGGTGTCCTCCATAAGCCTCAGAGTGACACTTGCGTAGGATTTGTTCCTGTTCATGATCAGGTATACAACGTCTAATAACACCATCTACTCCTTTATAAAGATGTGGGTCATCCCAAAAGTAATGTCTTAAATCATAGAAGAACCTTTTCTTTTGCTGGTATGTGAAACTAGGTAGTATAAATTTAGCAACAATATAATTAGCATAATCAGCATACCATGGAGTAGTACGAGAAGCATTTATGACATTTAATTGTTCATCAGGAAAGCTATCATCAATAGGTAGTGGGTCATCAAGAACATTGTCTAACCTAGACAAGTTGTCTGCAATGGGGTTCTCAGCTCCCTTTCTATCAATAATATGTAAATCAAATTCTTGTAGCAGAAGAACCCATCTAATAAGTCTAGGTTTAGCATCTTTCTTTTCCATAAGGTATTTAATAGCAGCATGATCAGTGTGAATAGTTACTTTAGAATCAACAATATAAGGTCTGAACTTATCACAAGCAAATACAACTGCTAAAAATTCTTTTTCAGTGGTAGCATAATTTCTCTAGGCATTGTCTAGAGTTTTACTAGCATATTGAATAACATTTAATTTCTTATCAACTCTTTGCCCTAGAACAACACCTACAGCATAATCACTAGCATCACACATAATTTCAAAGGGTAATTCCAATCAGGTGGCTGAACAATAGATGCAGAAATCAATGCTTTCTGCTACCTCTTGAGCACTGCGTTGGTTTTCCCTTGAAGAGGAAAGGGTGATGCAGCAAAGTAGCGTAAGTATTTCCCTCAATTTTTGAGAACCAAGGTAACAATCCAGTAGGAGGCCACGCATGAGTCCCTTGCACCTACACAAACAAATAAAATCCTCGCAACCAACGCAATAAAGGGGTTGTCAATCCCTTCGTGGTCACTTACGAAAGTGAGATCTGATAGATATGATAAGATAGTATTTTTGATATTTCTATGATAAAGATGCAAAGTAAATAAAGCAAAATAAAAACGGCACAAGAAATAGCTTGTTGACGGGAGATTAATATGATGGAAAATAGACCCGAGGGCCATAGGTTTCACTAGTGGCTTCTCTCGAGAGCATAAGTGTTACGGTGGGTAAACAAATTACAGTTGAGCAATTGACAAAATTGAGCATAGTTATGAGAATATCTAGGTATGATCATGTATATAGGCATCACGTCCGAGACAAGTAGACCGACTCCTGCCTGCATCTACTACTATTCCTCCACACATCGACTGCTATCCAGCATGCATCTAGAGTATAAAGTTCAAAAGAACAGAGTAACGCTTTAAGTAAGACGACATGATGTAGAGGGATAAACTCATGCAATATGATATAAACCCCATCTTTTTATCCTCGATGGCAACAATACAATACGTGCCTTGCTGCCCCTACTGTCACTGGGAAACCCAAAGCTAAGCACTTCTCCCATTGCAAGAAAGATCAATCTAGTAGGCCAAACCAAACTGATAATTCGAGGAGACTTGCAAAGATAACCAATCATACATAAAAGAATTCAGAGAAGATTCAAATATTGTTCATAGATAAACTTGATCATAAACCCACAATTCATTGGTCTCAACAAACACACCGCAAAAGAAGATTACATCGAATAGATCTCCACGAGAATCGTGGAGAACTTTGTATTGAGATCCAAAATGAGAGAAGAAGCGATCTAGCTAATAACTATGGACCTGAAGGTCTGAGGTAAACTACTCACACATCATCAGAGAGGCTATGGTGTTGATGTAGAAGCCCTCCGTGATCGATGCCCCCTCCGGCGGAGCTCCGGAAAAGGCCCCAAGATGGGATCTCACGGGTACAAAAGGTTGCAGTGGTGAAATTAGGTTTTTGGCTCCGTATCTGGTAGTTTGGGGGTACGTAGGTATATATAGGAGGAAGAAGTACGTCGGTGGAGCAATGTGGGCCCCACAAGGGTGGAGGGTGCGCCTGGGGGTAGGCGCGCCCCCTACCTCGTGCCTTCCTGGTTGATGTCTTGACGTAGGGTCCAAGTCCTTTGGATCACGTTCGTTTCGAAAATCACGTTCCCGAAGGTTTCATTCCATTTGGACTCCGTTTGATATTCTTTTTCTGCGAAACTCTGAAATAGGCAAAAAACAGCAATTCTGGGCTGGGCCTCCAGTTAATAGGTTAGTCCCTAGAATAATATAAAAGTGTATAATGAAGCCCAATAATGTCCAAAACAGAATATAATATAGCATGGAACAATAAAAAATTATAGAGACGTATCAAGCATCCCCAAGCTTAATTCTTGCTCGTCCTCGAGTAGGTAAATGATAAAAACAGAATTTTTGATGTGGAATGCTACTTGGCATAATTTCAATGTAATTCTCTTAATTGTGGTATGAATATTCAGATCCGAAAGATTCAAGACAAGAGTTTAATATTGACATAGAAATACTAATACTTCAAGCATACTAACTAAGCAATTATGTCTTCTCAAAATAACATGGACAAAGAAAGTTACCCCTACAAAATCATATAGTCTGGCTATGCTCTATCTTCACCACACAAAGTATTTAAATCATGCACAACCCTGATGGCAAGCCCAGCAATTGTTTCATACTTTTGGTGTTCTCAAACTTTTTAAATCTTCACGCAATACATGAGCGTGAGCCATGGACATAACACTATATGTGGAATAGAATGGTGGTCGTGGAGAAGACAAAAAAGGAGAAGATAGTCTCACATCAACTAGGCGTATCAACGGGCTATGGAGATGCCCATTAATAGATATCAATGTGAGTGAGTAGGGATTGCCATGCAACGGATGCACTAGAGCTATAGGTATATGAAAGCTCAACAAAAGGAACTAAGTGGGTGTGCATCCAACTCGCTTGCTCACGAAGACCTAGGGCATTTTGAGGAAGCCCATCATTGGAATATACAAGCCAAGTTCTATAATGAAAAATTCCCACTAGTATATGAAAGTGATATCATAGGAGACTCTCTATCATGAAGATCATGGTGCTACTTTGAAGCACAAGTGTGGTAAAAGGATAGTAGCATTGTCCCTTCTCTCTTTTCTCTCTCATTTTTTAGTCCAGAGTCTCATCCTGACTTGTGGGGCAATCATAGTCTCAATCATCCTTTCCTCACTGGGACAATGCTCTAATAATGATGATCATCACACTTTATTTACTTACAACTCAAGAATTACAACTCAATACTTAGAACAAAATACGACTTTATGTGAATGCCTTCGGCGGTGTACCGGGATGTGCAATGATGCATGAGTGACATGTATGAAAGAATTATGAATGGTGGCTTTGCCACAAATACGATGTCAACTACATGATCATGCAAGAAATATGACAATGATGAAGCGTGTCATAATAACGGAATGGTGGAAAGTTGCATGGCAATATATCTCGGAATGGCTATGGAAATGCCATAATAGGTAGGTATGGTGGCTGTTTTGAGGAAGGTATTTGCTGGGTTTATGCTACCGGCGAAAGTTGCGCGATACTAGAGAGGCTAGCAATGATGGAAGGGTGAGAGTGCGTATAATCCATGGACTCAACATTAGTCATAAAGAAATCACATACTTATTGCAAAAATCTATTAGTTATCGAAACAAAGTATTACGTGCATGCTCCTAGGGGGATAGATTGGTAGGAAAATACCATCGCTCGTCCCCGACCGCCACTCATAAGGAAGACAATCAATAAATAAATCATGCTCCGACTTCATCACATAACGGTTCACCATACGTGCGTGTTATGGGAATCACAAACTTCAACACAAGTATTTCTCAAATCCACAACAACTCAACTAGCATGACTCTCATATCACCATCTCCATATCTCAAAACAATTATCAAGTATCAAACTTCTCATAATATTCAACACACTCATAAGAATTTTTTTACTAATCTTGAATGCCTATCATAATTAAAGCAAATTACCACGCTGTTTTGTAGGACTCTCAAAATAATCTAAGTGAAGCATGAGAGAACAATAGTTTCTACAAAACAAATTCACCACCATGCTCTAAAAGATATAAGTGAAGCACTAGAGCAAAAACTATATAACTCAAAAGATATAAGTGAAGCACATAGAGTATTCTAATAAATTCCGAATCATGTGTGTTTCTCTCAAAAGGTGTGTACAGCAAGGATGATTGTGGTAAACTAACAAATAAAGACTTAAATAATACAAGATGCTCCAAGAAAAACACATATCATGAGGTGAATAAAAATATAGCTCCAAGTAAAGTTACCGATATACGAAGACGAAAGAGGGGATGCCTTCTGGGGCATCCCCAAGCTTAGGCTTTTGGGTGTCCTTGAATTTTACCTTGGGGTGCCATGGGAATCCCCAAGATTAGGCTCTTGCCACTCCTTGTTCCATAATCCATCAAAACTTAACCCAAAACTTGAAAACTTCACAACACAAAACTCAAAATAGAAAATCTCATGAGCTCCATTAGCGAAAGAAAACAAAACACCACTTCAAGGTACTATAATGAACTCATTATTTATTTATATTTGTGTTAAACCTACTGTATTCCAACTTATCTATGGTTTATAAACTATTTTACTAGCCATAGATTCATCAAAATAAGCAAACAACACACGAAAAACAGAATTTGTCAAAAACAGAACAGTCTGTAGTAATCTGTAGCTAACGCAAACTTATGGAACCCCAAAAATTCTAAAATAAATTTTTGGAAGTGAGGAATTTATCTATTAATCATCTGCAAAAATAATTAACTAAATAGAACTTTCCAAATAAAAATGGCAGCAATTCTCGTGAGCGCTAAACTTTCTGTTTTTTACAGCAAGATCAAAAAGACTTTCCCCAAGTCTTCCCAGCGGTTCTACTTGGCACAATCACTAATTAAAAACAAAAACACAACCAAAACAGAGGATAGATAAATTACTTATTACTAAACAGGAGCAAAAATCAAGTAATAAAAATAAAATTGGGTTGCCTCCCAACAAGCGCTATCGTTTGACGCCCCTAGCTGGGCATAAAAGAGAAGATAGATCTAGGTATTGCCATGTTTGGTAGGCAATCCATAAGTGGCTCTCATAATAGATTCATATGGTAATTTAATTTTCTTTCTAGGGAAGTGTTCCATGCCTTTCCTAAACGGAAATTGGAATCTAATATTCCCTTCCTTCATATCAATATTTGCACCAATCGTTCTAAGGAAAGGTCTACCAAGAATAATAGGACATGAAGGATTGCAATCTATATCAAGAACAATAAAATCTATGGGCACATAATTCCTATTTGCAACAATAAGAACATAATTAATTCTTCCCATAGGTTTCTTAATGGTGGAATCCGCAAGGTGCAAGTTCAAAGAGCAATCATCAAAATCACGGAAACCTAGCAAATCACACAAAGTTTTTGGAATTGTGGAAACACTAGTACCCAAATCACACAAAGCATAGCACTCATGATCTTTAATTTTAATTTTTATTGTAGGTTCCCACTCATCATAAAGTTTTCTAGGGATAGAAACTTCCGACTCAAGTTTTTCTTCATAAGATTGCATCAAAGCATCAACGATATGTTTAGTAAAAGCTTTATTTTGACTATAAGCATGAGGAGAATTTAGCATGGATTGCGACAAGGAAATACAATCTATCAAAGAGTAATTATCATAATTAAATTCCTTGAAATACAAAATATTGGGTTCATTTATATTTAAAGTTTTAACCTCTTCAATCCCACTTTTAACAATTTTAGCATCAAGATCTAAAGACTCCGAATTTTTGGAATGCCTTCTAGGTAAAGGTGGATCATATTCAGTCCCATCATTATCAAGATTCATATTTCAAAACAAAGATTTAATAAGAGACACATCAATAACTTTTAGATCTTCATCTTTATTATCATGAAAACTAGAAGAACACGCTTTTATAAAGCAATCTTTCTTAGCACGCATCCTAGCGGTTCTTTCTTTGCACTCATCAATGGAAATTCTCATGGCTTTGAGAGACTCATTTATATCATGCTTAGGTGGAGTAGATCTAGGTTTCAAAGAATCAACATCAAGATAAATTCTATCAATGTTCCTAGCCAACTCATCAATCTTAAGCAATTTTTCTTCAATCAAAGCATTGAAACTCTTTTGCGAAGTAATAAATTCTTTAATATTAGATTCAAACTAAGAGGGCATCTTATTATAATTTCCATAAGAATTGTTGTAGGAATTACCATAATTATTAGAGGAATTACTAGGATACGGCCTAGGATTAAAGTTTCCTCTATATGCGTTGTTACCAAAATTATTCCTACCAACAAAATTGACATCCATAGATTCATTATTATTCTCAATCAAAGTAGACAAAGGCATATCATTAGGATCAGAAGAAACAATTTTATTAGCAAATAATTTCATAAGTTCATCCATCTTCCCACTCAAAACATTAATATCTTCTATCGCATGCACTTTATTATTAGTAGATCTTTCATTGTGCCACTGAGAATAATTAACCATAATATTATCTAGGAGTTTAGTAGCTTCTCCTAAAGTGATTTCCATAAAAGTGCCTACCCTGGCCGAATCTAAAAGATTTCTAGAAGAAAAATTCAATCGGGCATAAATATTTTGTATAATCATCCACAAATTCAAACCATATGTAGGGCAATTACGTATCATTAATTTCATCCTCTCCCAAGCTTGTTTGCTTAAAATTCATAATACCGTTTCTAAGAGAGATGATCTTAGCGGGAGGAAAATACTCAGAGATAAAAGCATCTTTGCACTTATTGCATGAATCAATACTATTTTTAGGCAAAGACGAAAACCAAGCTTTAGCACGATCTCTAAGAGAAAATGGGAATATCTTCAATTTAAAAATATCATTATCTACATCTTCCTTCTTTTGCATATCACACAAATCAACAAAGTTGTTTAGATGGGTAGCGGCATCTTCACTAGGAAGGCCGGAAAACGGATCTTTCATGACAAGATTCAGCAAAGCAGCATTAATTTCACAAGATTCAGCATCGGTAAGAGGAGCAATCGGAGTGCTAATAAAATCATTGTTGTTGGTATTAGTAAAGTCACATAATTTGGTATTATCTTGAGCCGCCGTGACAGGTAAGCAATCCAACACACAAGCAAACAAGAAACGGGCAAAAAGAGGCAAATAGGGAAAGGGAAGGAGGACGGAGGGAGAGGGCAAATAAAACGGCAAGGGTGAAGGGGGGAGAGGTAAACAAGAGGCAAATGGCAAATAATGTAATGCGGGAGATAAGGGTTTGTGATGTGTACTTGGTATGTTGACTTTTGTGTAGACTCCCCGGCAACGGCGCCAGAAATCCTTCTTGCTACCTCTTGAGCATTGTGTTGGTTTTCCCTTGAAGAGGAAAGGGTGATGCAGCAAAGTAGTGTAAGTATTTCCCTCAGTTTTTGAGAACCAAGGTATCAATCCAGTAGGACGCCATGCACGAGTCCCTCGCACCTACACAAACAAATAAAACCCTCACAACCAATGCAATAAAGGGGTTGTCAATCCCTTTGCGGTCAATTACGAAAGTGAGATCTGATAGATATGATAAGGTAATATTTTTGGTATTTTTATGATAAAGATGCAAAGTAAATAAAGCAAAATAAAAACGGTGTAAGAAATATCCTGTTGACGGGAGATTAATATGATGGAAAATAGACCCGGGGGCCGTAGGTTTTGTTGGGGAACGTAGCAGAAATTCAAAATTTTCCTACGTGTCACCAAGATCTATCTATGGAGAAACCAGCAACGAGGGGAAGGAGAGTGCATCTACATACCCTTGTAGATCGCTAAGCGAAAGCGTTCAAGAGAACGAGGTTGAAGGAGTCGTACTCGTCGTGATCCAAATCACCGGAGATCCTAGTGCCGAACGGACGGCACCTCCGCGTTCAACACACGTACAGCCCGACGACGTCTCCCATGCCTTGATCCAGCAAGGAGAGAGGGAGAGGTTGAGGAAGACTCCATCCAGCAGCAGCACAACGGCGTGGAGGTGGTGGAGGAGCGTGGTACTCCAGCAGGGCTTCGCCAAGCACCGCAAGAGACAAGGAGGGAGAGGGGTAGGGCTGCGCCAAGAAGGAGAGGAACTCGCGTGTCTTGCAGCCTCCAATACCTCAAGTATATATAGGGGAAGGGGAGGGGCTGCGCCCCCACCTATGGTTCCCTCCCTAGGGGTGGTGGCAGCCCCCAGATCCCATCTGGGTGGCGGCCACAAGGGGGAGAGGGGGAGGCGCACCTAGGGTGGGCCTTAGGGCCCATCTGCCCTAGGGTTTGCCCCCCTGCTCTCCTTACGCACCTTGGGCCCTTGTGTGTGGGGGGGGGGGCGCACCAGCCCACCTGGGGCTGGTCCCCTCCCACACTTGGCCCATGAAGCCCTCCGGGGCTTGTGGCCCCTCTTGGTGGACCCCCGGGACCCTCTCGGTGGTCCCGGTACGTTACCGATAAACCCCGAAACCTTTCCGGCGACCAAAACATGACTTCCCATATATAAATCTTTACCTCCGGACCATTCCGGAACTCCTCGTGACTTCCGGGATCTCATCCGGGACTTCGAACAACATTCGGTAACCACGTATATCTATTCCCTATAACCCTAGCGTCATCGAACCTTAAGTGTGTAGACCCTACGGGTTCGGGAAACATGCAGACATGACCGAGACACCTCTCCGGTCAATAACCAACAGCGGGATCTTGATACCCATGTTGGCTCCCACATGTTCCACGATGATCTCATCGGATGAACCACGATGTCGAGGATTCAATCAATCCCGTATACAATTCCCTTTGTCTATCGGTATGATACTTGCCCGAGATTCGATCGTCGGTATCCCGATACCTTGTTCAATCTCGTTACCGGCAAGTCTCTTTACTCGTTCCGTAACACATCATCCCGTGATCAACTCCTTGGTCACATTGTGCACATTATGATGATGTCCTACCGAGAGGGCCCAGAGATACCTATCCGTTTACAAGGAGTGACAAATCCCAGTCTTGATTCGTGCCAACCCAACAGACACTTGCGGAGATACCTATAGTGTACCTTTATAGCCACCCAGTTACGTTGTGACGTTTGTTACACCCAAAGCACTCCTATGGTATCCGGGAGTTGCACAATCTCATGGTCTAAGGAAATGATACTTGACATTAGAAAAGCTTTAGCAAACGAACTACACGATCTTGTGCTAGGCTTAGGATTGGGTCTTGTCCATCACATCATTCTCCTAATGATGTGATCCCGTTATCAACGACATCCAATGTCCATGGTCAGGAAACCTTAACCATCTATTGATCAACGAGCCAGTCAATTAGAGGCTTACTAGGGACATGGTGTTGCCTATGTATCCACACATGTATCTGAGTTTCCTATCAATACAATTCTAGCATGGATAATAAACGAATATCATGAACAAGGAAATATAATAATAACCAATTTATTATTGCCTCTAGGGCATATTTCCAACAGGTTTCACTAGTGGCTTCTCTCGAGAGCATAAGTGTTACGATGGGTAAACAAATTATAGTTGAGCAATTGACAGAATTGAGCATATTTATGAGAATATCTAGGTATGATCATGTATATAGGCATCACGTCCGAGACAAGTAGACCGACTCCTGCCTGCATCTACAACTATTACTCCACACATCGACCGCTATCCAGCATGCATCTAGAGTATTAAGTTCAAAAGAACAGAGTAATGCTTTAAGTAAGATGACATGATGTAGAGGGATAAACTCATGCAATATGATATAAACCCCATATTGTTATCCTCGATGGCAACAATACAATACGTGCCTTGCTGCCCCTACTGTCACTGGGAAAGGACACCGCAAGATTGAACCCAAAGCTAAGCACTTCTCCCATTGCAAGAAAGATCAATCTAGTAGGCCAAACCAAACTGATAATTCGAAGAGACTTGCAAAGATAACCAATCATACATAAAAGAATTCAGAGAAGATTCAAATATTGTTCATAGATAAACTTGATCATAAACCCACAATTCATCGATCTCAACAAACACACTTCAAAAGAAGATTACATCGAATAGATCTCCATGAGAATCATGGAGAACTTTGTATTGAGATCCAAAATGAGAGAAGAAGCCATCTAGCTAATAACTATGGACCCAAAGGTCTGAGGTAAACTACTCACACATCATTGGAGAGGCTATGGTGTTGATGTAGAAGCCCTCCGCGATCGATGCCCCCTCCGGCGGAGCTCCAGAAAAGGCCCCAAGATGGGATCTCACGGTTACAGAAGGTTGCGGCAGTGGAATTAGGTTTTTGGATCAATATTTGGTATTTTAGGGGTATGTAGGTATATATAGGAGGAAGAAGTACGTCGGTGGAGCAACATGGGCCCCACGAGGGTGGAGGGCGTTCCCGGGGGGGTAGGCGTGCCCCCTACCTCGTGCCTTCCTGGTTCATGTCTTGACGTAGGGTCCAAGTCCTCTGGATCACGTTCGTTCCAAAAATCACGTTCCTGAAGGTTTCATTCCGTTTGGACTCCGTTTGATATTCTATTTCTGCGAAACTCTGAAATAGGCAAAAAACAACAATTCTGGGCCGGGCCTCCGGTTAATAGGTTAGTCCCAAAAATAATATAGAAGTGTATAATAAAGCCCAATAATTTCCAAAATAGAATATAATATAGCATGGAACAATAAAAAATTATAGATACATTGGAGACGTATCACTTTCTTAAGTATTTCAAATGCTTCTACGCAATCATCATCAAAGACAAAAGGAATATCTTTTTGTAATAGATTAGTTAGGGGCCGAGAAATTTTTGAGAAGTCCTTAATGAACCTCCTATGAAAACCGGCGTGACCGAGGAAGCTTCTTATACCTTTAATGTCCTTGGGACATGGCATCTTTTCAATAGCATCAACTTTAGCCTTATCAACTTCAATACCTCTTTCAGAAATTTTATGCCCCAAGACAATACCTTCATTAACCATAAAGTGGCGTTTCTCCCAATTCAAGACAAGATTTGTTTCTTCACATCTCTGCAAAATTCGATCAAGGTTGCTTAAGCAATCATCAAAAGAGGATCCATAAACGGAGAAATTGTCCATGAAAACCTCACATATATTTTCACAAAAGTCAGAGAATATAGCCATCATGCATCTTTGAAAGGTAGCAGGTGCATTACATAAACGAAAAGGCATACATATATAAGCAAAAGTACCGAAAGGGCAAGTAAAAGTGGTATTTGATTGATCATCAGCTGACACATGTATTTGAGAGAAGCCAGAGTAACCATCTAGAAAGCAAAAATGTGTATGTTTGGATAATCTTTCTAGCATTTCATCAATAAAAGGCAAGGGGTAATGATCTTTTTTAGTAGCCTTATTTAATTTGCGGAAATCAATTACCATCCTATAACCCGTAATAATTCTTTGCGGAATCAATTCGTCTTTATCATTAGGAACAACAGTAATACCTCCCTTCTTAGGGACACAATGGACATGACTATCAGCAACGGGATAAATTATACCTGCCTCAAGGAGCTTTAATATTTCCTTTCTTACCACTTCTTTCATCTTAGGATTCAGCCGCCGTTGATGATCAATAACTGGTTTGGCGTCTTCCTCCAAATTTATTTTGTGTTGACATAGAGTGGGACTAATGCCCTTAAGATCATCAAGAGTATATCTGACAGCAGCATGGTGCTTCTTTAGAGTTTTCAATAATTTCTCTTCCTCCTTCTCTGAAAGGTTAGCACTAATAATAACATGATATATTTTCTTTTCATCAAGATAAGCATATTTAAGAGTATCAGGTAATGGTTTAAGCTCGAACACAGGATCACCCTTGGGTGGAGGAGGATCCCCTAGGATTTCAACAGGCAAGTTGTGTTTCAGAATAGGTCCCTGTTTAAAGAATACTTCATCTATTTCCCTTCTTTCATTCATAAACATATCATTTTCATGGTCTAGCAAGTATTGTTCTAATGGGATCAGTAGGAGGCACGCCAGTAGAAGCAAGACCAATAATTTCATCTTTACTAGGCAATTCTTTATCATGGGGTTGTCTACGAAATTTAGCAAAATTAAACTCATGAGACATATCCTGATAACCCACAAGTATAGGGGATCACAACAGTTTTCGATAAGTAAGAGTGTCGAACCCAACGAGGAGCTAAAGGTAGAACAAATATTCCCTCAAGTTCTATCGACCACCGATACAACTCTACGCACGCTTGAGTTCGCTTTACCTAGAACAAGTATGAAACTAGAAGTACTTTATAGGTGTTGTTGGATAGGTTTGCAAGATAATAAAGAGTATGTAAATAAAAAGTAGGGGCTGTTTAGATAAAGAAATAATAAAGTAAATATAGCGAGTGTGGAAAAGTGGTGGTAGGAGTTGCGAAATTTCCCCTAAGCAATTGACTACTTTACTAGACCGATAGCAAGTATTATGTGGGAGAGGCCACTGCTAGCATGTCATCCCTGACTTGGAATTCTATGCACTTATGATTAGGAACTATTAGCAAGCATCCGCAACTACTAATGTTCATTAAGGTAAAACCCAACCATAGCATTAAGATATATTGGTCCCCCTTCAATCCCGTATGCATCAATTTCTATGCTAGGTTGAAGCTTCTGTCACTCTTGCCCTCCAATACATAGTCCTATCAACATACAACTAACCCTAGGGTGTGATCCACGCGCGCAATCATATGATGGGCACCAAAGGACAGCAACATAACCACAAGAAATTAAATCAATCATAGCAATTCATCAACCGATAGGACAACGAAAATCTACTTAGACATCATAGGATGGCAACACATCATTGGATAATAATATGAAGCATAAAGCACCATGTTCAAGTAGAAGGTACATCAGGTTGCGGGAGAGTAGGACCGTTGTATATAGAGGGGGGAAGGTGATGGAGATGTTGGTGAAGATGGCGGAGGTGTTGGTGTAGATCGCGGTGATGATGATGGCCCCCGGCGGCGTTCCGGTGCCACCGGAAGCGAGGGAGAGAGCCCCCCTCCTTCTTATTCTTCCTTGACTTCCTCCCTAGGTGGGAGAAGGGTTTCCCCTCTGGTCCATGGCCTCCATTGCACGGGAGGGGTGAGAGCCCCTCCGAGATTGGATCTGTCTCTCTCTATTTCTGCTTTCTCTCCTGGCTCTGTTTCTGCGTTCTCTCCTGGCTCTGTTTCACCGTTTCATGTATATATGGAGATCCGTAACTCCGATTGGCCTGAAACCTTCGCCGTGATTTTTTCCGAAAATTAGCTTTCTTGCGGCAAAAGAAGAGCGTCAACCGCCTTACGGGTGGCTCACGAGGGTAGGCGCCCAGGGGGCAGGCGCCCCCCTGCCTCGTGACCACCTCGGGCACCGTCTCGCGTGGATTTTTCTTCCAGAATTTTCCAAATATTCCAAAAATAAGCTCCGTCCATTTTATCCCGTTTGGACTCCGTTTGATATGGATATTCAGCGAAACCAAAAACATGCAACAAATAGGAACTGGCACTTGGCACTGGATCAATATGTTAGTCCCAAAAATAGTATAAAAAGTTGCCAAAAGTATATGAAAGTTGTAGAATATTGGCATGGAACAATCAAAAATTATAGATACGATGGAGACATATCAGCATCCCCAAGCTTAATTCCTGCTCGTCCTCGAGGAGGTAAATGATAAAAAAGATAATTTTTGATGTGGAATGCTACCTAGCATAATCTTGATCATATGTCTAATCATGGCATGAATATTAAGACACGAGTGATTCAAAGCAATAGTCTATCATTTTACATAAAAACAATAATACTTCAAGCCTACTAATAAAGCAATCATGTCTTTTCAAAATAACATGGCCAAAGAAAGTTCATCCCTACAAAATCATATAGTTTAGTCATGTTTCATTTTTGTCACACAAGAATGCTCTCAACATGCACAACCCCGATGACAGGCCAAGCAATTGTTTCATACTTTAGTAATCTCAAACCTATAAACTTCCACGCAATACATGAGCGCGAGCCATGGATATAGCACTATGGGTGGAATAGAATAATGAGGGGGTTATGTGGAGAAGACAAAAAAGGAGAAAGTCTCACATCAACGAGGCTAATCAATGGGCTATGGAGATGCCCACCGATTGATGTTAATGCAAGGAGTAGGGATTGCCACGCAACGGATGCACTAGAGCTATAAATGTATGAAAGCTCAACAAAAGAAACTAGTGGGTGTGCATCCAACTTGCTTGCTCACGAAGACCTAGGGCACTTGAGGAGGCCCATTGTTGGAATATACAAGCCAAGTTCTATAATGAAAAATTCCCACTAGTATATGACAGTGATAACATGAGACTCTCTATCACAAAGATCATGGTGCTACTTTGAAGCACAAGTGTGGCAAAGGATAGTAGCATTGTCCCTTCTCTCTTTTTCTCTCATTTTTTTATTATTAAATTTTTTATTTGGCCTTCTCATTTTTATGGCCTTTCTTTTTTTGGGCCTTCTCTTTTTTATGGCCTTTCTGTTTTTTATTCCTCACTTGGGACAATGCTCTAGAAAATGATGATCATCACACTTCTATTTATTTACAACTCGATACTAGAACAAAGATGACTCTATATTAATGCCTCCGGCGGTGTACCGGGATGTGCAACGATCTAGCGTAGCAATAACATCAAAAACGGACAAGCCATGAAAACATCATGCTAGCTATCTTACGATCATGCAAGACAATATGACAATGAATGCTCAAGTCATGTATATGATGATGATGGAAGTTGCATGCAATATATCTCGGAATGGCTATGGAAATGCCATGATAGGTAGGTATGGTGGTTGTTTTGAGGAAGATATAAGGAGGTTTATGTGTGAAAGAGCGTATCATATCACGGGATTTGGATGCACTGGTAAGTTTGCGCCAACTCTCAATGTGAGAAAGGGCAATGCACGGTACCGAAGAGGCTAGCAAGGATGGAAGGGTGAGAGTGCGTATAATCCATGGACTCAACATTAGTCATAAAGAACTCACATACTTATTGCAAAAATCTACAAGTCATCAAAAACCTCGGTACTACGCGCATGCTCCTAGGGGGATAGATTGGTAGGAAAAGACCATCGCTCGTCCCCGACCGCCACTCATAAGGAAGACAATCAAATAACACCTCATGTTTCAAATTTGTTACATAACGTTTACCATACGTGCATGCTACGGGACTTGCAAACTTCAACACAAGTATTTCAATTCAACACACCACTAGCATGACTCTAATATCACCATCTTTATATCGCAAAACTATTGCAAGGAATCAAACATATCATATTCAGTGATCTACAAGTTTTATGTAGGATTTTATGACTAACCATGTGAATGACCAATTCCTATCATCTCTCTAAATAGATATAAGTGAAGCAAGAGAGTTCAATTCTTTCTACAAAATATATGCCCATGCTCTAACAAATATAAGTGAAGCAAAAGAGCATTCTACAAATGGCGGTTGTCTATGTAAAGAGAAACAGGCAATCCAAACTGCAAATGATATAAGCGAAGCACATGAAGCATTCTATAAGGCCATACTCAAAATATATAGGTGAAGTGCAATGAGAATTCTATAAATCAACCAAGGACTATCTCATACCAGCATGGTGCATAAAAAGAAAAATGAAAACTAAATGCAAAATACGCTCCAAGATTGCACATATCGTATGAACGAAACGAATCCGAAAACATACCGATACTTGTTGAAGAAAGAGGGGATGCCTTCCGGGGCATCCCCAAGCTTAGACGCTTGAGTCTCCTTGAATATTTACTTGGGGTGCCTCGGGCATCCCCAAGCTTGAGCTCTTGCCTCTCTTCCTTCTTCTCACATTGAGACCTTCTCGATCATCGAACACTTCATCCACACAAAACTTCAACAGAAAACTCGGTAAGATCTGTTAGTATAATAAAGCAAATCACTACTCTAAGTACTGTTGCAAACCAATTCATATTTTGTTTTTGCATTGTGTCTACTATAATATAACTTTTTCATGTCTTAATCCACTAATATAAATAGATAGTTTCATCAAAACAAGCAAACTATGCATCAAAAACAGAATCTGTCTAAAACAGAACAGTCTGTAATAATATGAAAATTCACCATACTCCTGATACTTGAAAAATTCTACCAAAATTAGGAAAAATAAAAAATTAGTATAGGAAGACAGTGCAAAAAGAATCAGAACCATTTGACATTCCAGATAAAAATGTAAAATCGCGCACTACAGCCAAAGTTTCTGTCCTGCACCGTACAAACCATCAAGCAAATGTAACCATCCTAAAGGAAAATCTTGGCACATTATTTTTATTTTTAAACCTTATAAAAGAAGACAACAGAAATAAATGACTCTCTAAAACTTCCGGGTTGTCTCCTTGGCATCGCTTTCTTTAAAGCCATTAAGGTAGGCATATAGTGCTCAATTAATGGATCCACCCGGATCCCAAGGTATATCAAAGCCAATTTTAATTAACAATGATTTGTAATTTAGTAGTGAGCACAAAGTAACATATATCATGCAACAACGAAGTCTAACTCTCTTCCTATGCATCAGCATGTCATAAAAGAACAATTCATGCACACAAAGTAAAGGCCAATGCATAGTATAAACAATTTCTTGCAATTTTATCATATTGGAAACATAGAGAGGTGGAGATATAGTTCCTCTCTCATAATAATTGCAAGTAGTATCAGCAAGCACATGCATATTATATTCATCAGAATCATCATGTGCAATGGTAAAAGGCAACCCATCAATATATTCCTTAATAAGAGCAAACTTCTCCGATATAGTGTAGTTTGGAGAATTCAAAAAGATAATATGACTATCATGTGTGGGTGCAATAGCAACAATTTCATGTTTAGCATAAGGAACTATAGCAAGTTCATCTCCATAAGCATAATTCATATTGGCATCTTGGCCACAAGCATAGCAAGCATCATCAAAAAGGGATATTTCAAAAGAATCAACGAGATCATAGTGATTATCATAGCATTCATCCTTCGGTAAGCACGAAGGGAAATTAAACAATGTATGAGTTGAAGAGTTACTCTCATTAGAAGGTGGGCACGGGTAGTGTTGGGGATATTACTACTGGGCGTAAACCGTCCTATCTGGGCCGGATTAACTTCATCAGTAGTTAAGCATGTTAAAGCCCATGAAGATAGATGAGGGCTCAAGACCCATAATCAGCTGAGAGCCTGTAGCCGTAAACCGGCGCCAATATGTAACTTGTATTGTAAGTAAGGAATAAGTAGAGACCAAACTAGACACATCTATGAGCCAGTGTTGGGACTCTGTAAACCGACGGGCGTCACCCATGTATATAAGGGGATGACCCGGCGGCGGTTCAAGGACAACAGGCAATAACTCGAGACATAGGCGAAGCTTATTGGCTCCCTAGTCATCGAAACACCCATCAATTCCATCACAACTAGACGTAGGCTTTTACCTTCATTGAAGGGGCCGAACTAGTATAAACTCTCTTGCGTCCTTGTGTCCGCTTTAACCCCTTCAAGCTAACCCGTAGCGATGGCTCCACGACTAAGTCCTTTCTGTAGGACATCTGCCGTGACAAAACCATGACAGTTGGTGCCCACCGTGGGGCTATCGCATGATGGTTTCCGGTTCTTGGAGGGCCGCTTTGAAGGACTCAAGGGCTACGCTGTAGGCCGGATGACTAAGAGTCGTCGCGGCAAGCTCTACATCGACGACGCAGGCTGGGGCCCCGAGGCCGGCTCAATTGAGTACGGGTACCGGGTCCCCTTTGGTAGCATTCACGTTTTCATTGGCAAGATCGGTGAACCGGGCCCTGAGCCGGACATCTGCACCGACCTCGTCGAGATGGCTCAGCGTGCGAGATCCGCCCGGGTTAAACCGGCCATTAAGCGTGCCTTTGTGGGAATGATCCATGGAGGGAGTTATGAGGACAGATCGGAGCTTCGCGGGGCGACTGCCGTTCGTTCCGGTGACGAATCTTCGGCCGGAGAAACCGAATCTCTTTATCAGCTACAAGATGGCCGGATTGAGAGTTGTTCCGATGGCGACAGTATTCCGGACCCTTCTGATCTGCCTAACCGGGTTGGAATATTCATGACCAGAACACAAGCAACGCTTCATTCTTCGACAGCCGCGGCAACGATCTCCGGTTCAGCAGCGGCAACGATTGCCGGGGCGGGAGGCCCTATGCGCCCACCGGCTCAGGTTCTATCAGAACTATTTGATGCGTTGGCTGTGTTTATGGCAGAAGTTAATCCGCCAGATCAAGACGCTCACAACACGGAGCTTGCAAAGGTAAAGGAACAAATCACCCAGGCCAAAACGGATCTGGCGGCTGAGGACACCAGGATGGCCGCAGAGCGGGCCACTTTAGACGCATAGGCCTACAGGCTTATGTTGGATTAGAGCGCGTCGCATGAAGTCATGAGGAGGAAGCACCGGTCCCGCTTACCTCCGGTTTTCGAGGCCAGAGACCTTTTCAACACTCCAGGACCAAGAGCCAGTAATCCGCTGGAGGGGAACCGGGCAGAAGCCCCTGGGACCGGTGCACCGGTTCAGCCCCGTCAGATGGACCCACCTCGTCAAAACACCGTTATACCTCGGGATGCTTTAACACCTCCGGGTCACTACTCCAACCCAATGGACAATCTTGTTGTCGCTACTGCATGACTGGAGGCCATTCCATTTGAAGGTGACTCGCCGCAAGCAGTAGAGACGCGACGGGTCAAGGAACTTCTGAGGACAGCTTTGGCCCAACAGGAGGCGTACTCGTACAGCCGCGACCGAATCCACTCGACCCCCCGTCCAAGCCAGAGCTATAGCAGACATATGGATGAACCAGCAGTGTCGAGTAATGAACGACGTGGAGCACCCCGTGGTAACAACCCGACGGGTGGTGCTGATGACGCTCAGGAAGTAGTGAACCGGGCCCGAGCGCGTAGGGAGGCCGAGTTAGCCACACAGCATCAGGCTCGGCAGCTCACGCCGGTTCGTCCAACCATTTTGATCGAACCTGGTATTACTTCTAGTTCTTTGGGGGTGCCTTGCCTCGTCCCCGCTTTACGCAACGTGTGTTTGCCCAAGGATTTCAAAGGCCCACGCAAGGTACCAAATTATACGGCGGATCAACCACCAGAGACATGGGTAGAGAGCTATGAGATGGCCATGGAGATGCTTGATGTGGATGACACGGCGTGTGCGAAATAATTCACCATGATGCTTGAAGGAACGGCCCGTACTTGGTTAAAAAGCTTGCCCGCTAATTCTATCAGTTCATGGGCCCAATTACGAGCCTGGTTTATCAACAATTTCAAGGATACCTGTAAACAGCCTATGTGGATAGTGGACTTAGCTGCATGCGTCCAGGATGAAGGAGAGTCAACAACTCATTGGGTACGCCAGGTTTCACAAGTGTTGCACTCCTCAGACCGCATCAACGCTGACACCGCAGTATTAACCCTAGAAGGTAACTGCCGGTTTGGGCCCCTGAAGTTGAAATTGGGACGGATGAAGCGTCATTGCACCGACATGGGGACCCTCATGGCCGCTTTGGTAAAATATGCTGATTCTGATAGTACCAAGGATCCCGAATCTGATGATGACAAGACAGGGAAGGGGAAGAAGAACAGCAGCTCCAAAGGTCAGCAGCATCACTGGGTAGGCAATGGCGGAGGAGGCAAGCGTAAAGCGGATGGCATCATGGATTTTGTGGCTAATACCAACGTACAGGACAATGGCCAACGGCGCAAGGGTAGGCCGAAAAATCATAGTGGAGCGCCCAACCCCAACCCAAACCGCCTGAACTATCTGCTAAGCCAACCCTGTCCAAGACATGGGACGAAGGAGGAGCCAGCAAACCACCTTTGGAAGGATTGCTTTATTATGCAGGAGTTCAAGAATTCTAATAATTCCCGGTATGATCACGGATCTGGCGGTGGCTTAGGGTCCGGGTCGGGTTACGGTGGAGGAAGTTCCGGTTCAGGATTTAATGGTAATCCGGGCGGACATAATGGTCAAAATAGTCAGAACAACCAGTGTGGTTACAACCAACAACAGCAATAGTCAGGTTACCAAAGCAACCCAAAGCAGTTGAGTAATGGGCAGTACCATGTCTTTACCACTAGCTTGGACAAGCGAGACCGGAAGGTTCAGAGGCGGGCAGTCAACTCTGTTGAACCGGCCACACCCCGTTATCTACGTTGGTCTGAACAGCCAATCATATGGAGCAGAGAGGATCACCCACCCTAGGTCGATAATCCGGGCCAGTTGGCTCTGGTGGTGGCGCCTCAGGTGGGAGGTTATAAGTTCACCAAGGTGCTCATGGATGGAGGGAGCAACATTAACATCCTGTACTATGAAACCTTCCATCGTATGGGACTAACAGATAAGAATCTCAAGCCGTCCAATACAGTATTCCACGGTGTAGTGCCTGGCGGATCAGCATATCCCATTGGTATGATAGCTCTTGAAGTGGCCTTTGGGGATGATCATGATTCCAGGTCGGAGACATTGACGTTTGAAGTGGTGAAAATCCAAAGTCCATATCATGCCCTGTTTGGGCGACCGGCATACGCCAAGTTTATGGCTCGGCCCTTTTATGTGTATTTGCAGCTCAAGATGCCGGGTCACAAGGGGACAATAACGGTTCATGGAAGCCACAAAATCGCTTTGGAATGCGAGGAAGGAGATGCGGCTTATGCAGAGTCGGTTTGTGCCACCGAGGAGTTGAAGTACTATAAAGACAATGTTGATCTAGCGGACATGACTCCGTTGAAAAAGCCAACTACGGAGCATGATCCGGCCCTGAAGTTCAAATCGGCAGCAGAAACTAAGCTTGTTGACTTCGTACCGGGTGATTCGTCCAAGTAGTTCAGCATTAGTGCCAACTTGGATCCGAAATAGGAAAGCACGCTCATCGAGTTCATCAGTGAGAATCGGGACATTTTTGCATGGAAGCCCTCTGACATGCCAGGTGTACCGAGGCAACTCGCTGAGCACACACTTAATGTGGATCCTAAATACAAACCGGTGAAACAGTTCCTCCGCCGGTTTAACGAAGAAAGACGCAAGGCGATTGGAGAAGAGGTAGCCAGGCTCTTAGCAGCTGGTTTTATTTTTGAAGTTTTTCACCCTGGGTGGATTGCCAATCCGGTTCTAGTCCTTAAGAAAAACGGCACCTGGCGTATGTGTGTGGATTACACAGATCTTAATAAAACTTGTCCAGCAGATCCTTTTGCCCTCCCCCGTATTGATCAAATCATGGATGCTACGGCGGGTTGTGAGCGTTTATGTTTTTTGGATGCATATTCTGGCTATCATCAGATCAAAATGGCAGTTAAGGACCAGGAGAAGACGGCATTCATAACTCCCTTTGGAGCCTTCTGCTATGTGTCTATGCCCTTTGGGCTCAAAAGTGCCCCGGCAACTTATCAACGGTGTGTACAAAATTGTCTTCACAAGCAGATTGGCCGTAATGTACATGCTTACGTGGATGATATCATGGTTAAATCCAGGGAAAAGGAGACTCTGGTTGATGATTTGAAGGAAACCTTTGATAACCTAAGGACGTACAAGATGATGCTTAATCCGGACAAGTGTGTCTTTGGTATACCGGCGGGCAAGTTATTGGGTTTTCTGGTGTCCAACAGGGGAATTGAGGCTAATCCAGAGAAGATCACAGCCATCACCTCCCTGGCTAAACCGAAGTGTATCAATGATGTTCAACGCCTGGCAGGCCGGATTGCCGCGTTAAGCCGGTTTATCAGCCGCCTTGGTGAGAAGGTGATCCCTTTGTATCAGATGTTGAAGAAGACGGATCGGTTCATCTGGAGTTCTGCTGCTGATGAAGCATTTGAGGACTTAAAGCGGCAATTGGCCAATCCGCCTGTGCTCGCCGCTCCCATTGATAAGGAGCCGTTACTGCTATATGTTGCTGCTAATGCTCGTGCGGTCAGCGTGGCTATTGTGGTGGAACGAAAGGAGGCAGGTAAGGAGCATCCGGTTCAACGTCCGGTCTATTATATCAGCGAGGTACTCATTGAGTCCAAGCAAAGGTATCTGCATTGGCAGAAGCTGGTGTACGGAGTTTTTATGGCAAGCAGGAAGCTGAAGCAATACTTCCAAGGGCACCCAATTACGGTGGTCAGTTCTGCTCCTTTGGGAGATATCATCCAGAACCGGGAAGCAACTGGCCGGATTGCAAAGTGGGCCATAGAGCTGGGGCCGTACGGTTTGAAATATGTGCCTCGGACAGCGATTAAGTCTCAAGCACTTGTTGATTTCATCAATGATTGGACAGAAATGCAAGCACCTGAAGAAAAGCTGGATCATACGTATTGTACCATCCATTTTGACGGATCCAGGCAATTGGAAGGCTCGGGGGCTGGAGTCGTATTAACTTCCCCACGAGGTGATAAGTTTTGTTATGTTCTCCGTTTAATGTTCCCTTGTACTAACAATGCAGCTGAGTATGAAGCCTTGCTCCATGGTCTTCGGATGGCTAAGGAGATGAATCTAAGTCGAGTTAAGTGCTTCGGTGATTCGGACCTTGTGGCTCAGCAAGTGTCTGGCACTTGGGACTCCAAGGACCCACTCATGGCAGCATATCGTCGTGAGGTGGATATTGTTGCAGGTTATTTCAGAGGCTATCAGGTGGACCACGTGGACCGGCGGAAAAATGAAGCGGCGGACGCTTTAAGCCGGCTGGGCTCTCAGCGCAAACCGGTCCCACCCAATGTTTTTCTGGATGTGCTGCACAACCCGTCGGTGAAGATCCCTGGTGAAGAGGATTTGGCCATTCCTGATCCGGAGGCTCAATTGGTGGCAGTTCTTCATGTTATTCCGGATTGGACGCTTCCTTACCTGGCGTACAAGAACCGAGGCGAGTTGCCAGAAGATGAGATTCTGGCCCGGCAGATAATCCGGCGATCCAAGTCCATGGCTGTCATCAATGGTGAGTTGCATCATTGCAGTGCATTAGGAGCTTTTCAACGTTGCGTGTCTCCTGAAGAAGGCCGTGAAATTTTGCAGGAGATCCACGAAGGAGATTGTGGTCACCACGCCGGTTCAAAGTCTCTGGTGGCTAAAGCGTTTCGCCATGGTTTCTATTGGTTAACTGCTCATGCTGATGCGAAGGATCTGGTCAGACGATGTGATGGTTGCCAAAGGTTTTCAAGACGTGCTCATGTACCGGCTCAAGAATTGAGGATGATTCCAATTACTTGGCCGTTTGCGACTTGGGGGCTGGATATGGTTGGGCCTTTCAAAAGGTCCAAAGATAAGAAGACCCACCTCCTGGTGGCGGTGGACAAGTTTACCAAGTGGGTGGAGGCAGAACCTGTTAGCAAATGTGATGCGGCCACGGCGGTTCAGTTCATCAAAAAGGTGATTTTCCAGTTTGGCTTTCCGCACAGTATTATCACAGATAATGGTACCAATTTATCCAAAGGTGCTATGAAGGAGTTCTGCGAACGGGAGCACATCCGGCTCGACGTTTCATCAGTGGCACATCCACAGTCCAATGGTCAAGCAGAAAGAGCTAATCAAGAGATCTTGAGAGGCATCAAGCCCCGGCTCATGGTTCCTTTGTAGAGAACGCCGGGTTGTTGGGTAGAAGAATTACCATCTGTGTTATGGAGCATCAATACAACACCCAACAGATCAACAGGATACACACCGTTCTTCATGGTTTATGGAGCGGAGGCGGTTCTCCCCAGCGATGTCCGTCATGACTCACCTCGTGTCACGGCTTATGTTGAAGCGGACAACGAGACAGCACGGCAAGATGCTTTGGACCGGTTGGATGAAGAGCATGACATCGCAGCCGCCCGGTCGGCGATTTACCAGCAGGATCTTCGTCGTTATCACAGTCGCCGAGTCAGAACCAGAGCCTTCGAGGAAGGAGATTTGGTGCTTCGGCTCATCCAAGATCAGACTGATATGCATAACCTATCCCCACCTTGGGAGGGGCCTTTTGTGGTCAGCAAGAATCTGCACAACGGGTCGTACTATCTGATCGATATTCGAGAGCATAAGGACTCACGTACATCAGAGGAAGAGACTAACAGGCCGTGGAATATAGCTCAGCTTCGGCCTTACTATACCCGAGCCATTGGCTATACTTATGTACATACAATGTATATATTATGATTAAATATAATAAACCGGAACCTTAGCTAAAGCGGGGTATCTATTCTTTTACATCATGTGAGGTTACACGGAGTTGCTCTAAAGCGGCCTCCGGTTTACCCCTTGAGTTCGCTTTGCTAAAAGCATCGTGTTATATCACTTGGAGGATTGGTCGTGTCCGAACCAATACCATGCCTCTTGATAGGCGAAAGCCACCAGATCACTTGGGGACTTGGTCATGTCTGAACCAGTCATGCCTCTTGATCGGCCTAAGGCCACAGAATCACTTGGGGGCTTGGTCGAACCCGAACCATGACCACACCATTTGGTCGGCATAAATGCCACAAGAATCACTTGGGGACCTGGCTAACTAGAACCATAGTTACACCTAACAGGAGCTTGGTCGTGTTTGGCCATGGTTACGCCATTTGATCAGCTTAAATAAATCTTTTTTGGCAAACGTTTTTGTCGTTGCTTTTGCTTCATACTTTTCTTTGAAGGGGGGTTTTTGCTTTTTACTGTGTTCTTTAAACCGACAAAGTTTTTTAACCAATCAATTGACGGAACACAGTTCACGTCAATCCGGAGACTATTTGTCCGGTTTGATCCTTGTTGTTAACATCCTCCTATGGAGTAACACGGTGTTCATTATAACCCGGCACGGTTACATGGTAACCAGTGTCATATACATACACAGGAGTTGTTATTTCCTCCAACAGTGGGGGTTTGCAAAAGCTCCGCTTCAAGGTTGGCCAAGCCAACTTCACACTCAATGGTGGCAGGTATTATGTATCTCAAATTTTTTGATCATATACTTAAAATTTTGTTTTGGATGTTTTGACTTTATATATACAAACATCATATTCCGCCTGACGGTACAACCGCGTTGGCACTTAACAAATTTCTTATTTCAGAAAGTATTTTGGAAAGTTCATTACCACAGGAAGAACAAGTTATGCGTGAAGGCATATCAACATCAAAGGTATCAGCTAGCCTATTACAAGGCAACATGGTGCCCATAATAACATAATTGTTTTTCACAAAGGAGAGACAGTTTTAAAACCGGCTTCCGGTTTAAGCTTGGCCACCAGCCTGGCCTGATGGTTGTGGGTCATCCTACGCCGCTTCAGCCTCCGTTTCTCTACCCAGTGGCTGGAAATCCACAGTTGTCCAGTCAATTCCCATCAATGCTTGGAAAACAACTTCGTCATGGATTAGCGAAGACGGGTCAATATTGGGAGCGTAAGTATGCTTACGGATTGGATGGATCAGGTTTTCTGATTCATGGATCGGTGCAGCTATTCGCTTGTTCTGGCTGTCATATTGGGCTTGATAATGAGACAAATCTGCTTCCTCAGCCAGTTGACAAGCTAGCGGAGGTACCTCCCGGTTTATGGCTCACAGATCCGCTTCACCAAATTCTGACCCGTCTTCCTTCAAACTGGGATAACCTTGAGCCGCTTCAATAGGATCAAAATCCGGCACCTAGGCTTTTGCCCAGATTAAAGCATTGATTGCACCGGTTCGAGCAGCAGATTTCTTCAGCTCTTCAACCCGGGCAGGAAGCACTCACAGTTTCATCAAAGTATCTTGAATCAAAGTGGGCGCCGGTTTGTTATGAGACGCAGTACATATGATCCGCTGGGCACCTGTATACAATTGTTCAACCAAGGTATAGGCGGCTTTCAATTTCTTCCGCACATCTGACCCCAAGTGACCAATGCGTGTCCCTGAAATACCATAAAAGGTTAATAAACCGGCGACTCTGTAAGAAGGCAGAACCAATTCAGAAGGCAAGCTAGCTTACCAAAGATAGCAGTGGTCATGGCATGAACGTGCCGCTTTATGCTGGTCAGTTCATCTGTCACTGGTTTCAGTGCAGCCTCGGCATCCTCTGCTCGTTTGATCAAAGCGGACTTTTCAGTGGCCCAATCCGCCCGTTTCTTCTTGAAGTTCTCCTTAAGTTGTTCCATGGCGCTTAAGGCACTGGCCAATTCCTCTTTCGCCTTGGAGGTTTCAGCCTGTTGGGTTTTCAGGTTTTCTCGCAGATTGATGACCTAGCTTTCTTTCGCCTTCAGCTCCGCCTGTAGGCATACAGATATATGTTTCAACAAATCGGTAGAAGGATTCAAGTACCAACCACATAACAAGTTATGCACTTGGCACTTGGGGGCTAATGCATATTCGATCTTCATCTTTCAATTGTTTACAAAGTCCCAAGCTCAATACAAGTATTCAACTTGGCACTTGGGGGCTAATGCATATTTGATCTTCATCTTTCAATTGTTTACAAATTCCCAAGCTCAATACAAGTATTCAACTTGGCACTTGGGGGTTAATGCATATTCGATCTTCATCTTTCAATTGTTTACAAAGTCCCAAGCTCAATACAAGTATTCAACTTGGCACTTGGGGGCTAATGGCTATTTGATCATATGTATTCTGATGCGGCAGTTTCAATTACTTAAAGTACCGGTTTAACTACGCTAAGTTGAACCGGCCCTTGGGGGCTACATCAGCAAATTTCAAAGCATCAAGATTTATATTATTAAGTCCCGGTTTGAAAGAATAGTTCAAACCGGCCCTTGGGGGCTAGGAGAGTCAGCAAGAATAAAAGCATACAAGCAGGAAGGAGCATATGGAAGTTACCTCATATTTACCTTTCATCATATTAACCAGACCGGCTTCGTAGTCACGGCTGGTATACAGCCGGTTCAGATAGCCAGAATGGATATCTTGGGCGTTCAGAGCAGAGTAAGCCGTCAGATCAGCGTTCCACGTGCCTTTTCCAAAAGCAGTAAATTCTTCCTTGGCAGAATGTTTGGATAAAGCGACAGGATTGCTTGGTTCAGCATGACCAGTGCCAGTAATGACAACCTCATCATCCTTGGTACCGCCGGTTTGCACTGGATCTGTT
The DNA here is from genome assembly GCF_003073215.2 of Triticum urartu. Taxonomy (NCBI): domain Eukaryota; kingdom Viridiplantae; phylum Streptophyta; class Magnoliopsida; order Poales; family Poaceae; genus Triticum; species Triticum urartu. The sequence continues at coordinate 326,061,520 of NC_053023.1, read as the reverse complement.
GGCTTCTCAGTAGATTTTGCTGGACCGATGGAGCTTTCAATCCGGATGGAACCTGTGGGCTGTTGAATAGGGCCTGAGGTATCAACAGGTCTCTCTTCAGCAATAAGATCATCATCTGGCTGTAGTGGATTGTTGGGAATATCCTCAGAGATAGCCGCTTGAAGAATGACATCTTCTTCGGCCGCTTTGTCCAGGCGGGCCTTCTTGCTTGGCCTAGGTTTGGCCCTGAGAAGAGTAACCAAATTAAATACAACATGTGTTCTAAGGCAATGTACTGCAAACATCACAATAAATATGGCTTACCCAAGCACCATTTTGAGCGGCGGGAGCTGAGTGGCCGATGACTCGCCAGAAGATGAGTGGGAAATAACCTGGTAATCGGAGTCAGATGAATTAAGAGGTTGACGAAAGCAGACCGCTTTAGGACAAGCACTGATAGGCGAGTTAGAGACCTCGGAATGACGTTTCCGAACTGGACTATTCGGTAAACCGGCGGAGGTAACTACCTGGCCGCTGTGCCGGGTGGTGCGGCAAGCCTCGTGTTGTTGAGTCTTCATAAGAAGTTTAGGATCCAAATAAGAAAGAGGATGAGAAAATTTAACTTTCCGTTTTGCCTGGCGGATTTTTTGTGAAGGCAAAGTTTCTGAATCGGAAGAGAGAATAATTACCTCTACAACATCCGCGTGGCTGGCTTCGGCATCATCCTGACAAATATCATCATCAATAAGACGCATGAAAAATAAACCAAGTGAGTCAAGCTCTACCTCAAAGTCCGGATTATCCACCTCATCATCAGGGGCCGGATTAGAAGATGCAGTGGTTCTTTTCCTGTGGGCAGTCTTCTTCACAGCTTTAGTTTTTTGCCGGATTGCTCTTTCCGGTTTGTCTGCCTTCTCTGGTTTCTCCTGCGGCAGCTTTTTGCTCCAAAACGGATCATCGCCCTGATTATACAGACACTGATATTACAAACAATGACCAGACATATCAATAACAGATTTAGCAAAGAGAAAAATTAAAGTCTTATAGCTAGCGGTTTGTTGGTGGCACAGAAGGGAAGCAGGCCGGTTCTAGCGCAGACATGTTCCGGTTCATTCAATATCTTGCGCACAGCCTCTGTGATTTCTTCACCAGAGACTTGGAGTTTTGAATGTGGCAGTGGGTCATCAACATTATCAGTATACTCGCACATCAAACTGGGGCAATGACTAAGGGGCAATATGCTCCATGATATCCAACAGCGAGCGAGATCAACACCGGTTAAACCGTTGGCCATAAAGGCTCTGAGCTTTGACAGCTGGGGAGCATATTTGCTTCTCTCCTGGGCAGTCAATCTCTGAGGAAAAGGGTGTGTATTGCTGAGCCGCTCTGGACGAAAGCCAGGAAAGGGATTCTCACCAGCAGGGGAGGTGTCTTTGCAGTAGAAACATGTCTGATTCCACTCCTTGGGGTGACTGTGCAGCTTGGCGTGAGGGTATGTGACCTCTTTCCTTTTCTGAATTGCCATGCCACCCAACTCCTTATTAGAGCCATCAGTAAACTCGGTACGGCGGTTTAGATGGAAAAGATCTCTGAATAATTCCACTGTGGGCTCCTCTTGAAAGAACACCTCACAGAGTACTTGGAAGTGGCACATATTGGTAACAGAGTTGGGGCCAGTGTCTTGCGGATGGAGTTGAAAATCGGCTAAAACATCCCGGTAAAATTTAGAACCGGGCGGTTTAAAGCCCCGGGCTAGGTGATCTACGAAAACAACAACCTCTCCTTCTCGAGGTGTGGGGGGGCATTCTTTGCCAGGAGCCCTCCAATGGATGGTATCTTTGCTGCCCAAGGCGCCAATCAGGACTAAATCGTCCAGTTGATCCTCTGTGACGCGAGAAGGGACCCAATTGCACTCATACACTTGCTTGGCCATGATGGAATCTACAAGGTAGAAGATCCCGGTTCAAAAATACATTTGATCAAGATACGTTGGTATGGACACTGTTAAACCGGAGACAAAATTATCTGAACCGGAGTTTCATGAAGCAACCAACATCTGGCGGTTCAACAAGGGGACTAATGGTATATACCGGTTCGTAAAAATTTTCTACAAAGTTAAACCGCCTGATCTAAGCATTGAACAGTCAAGACTGCAGATGGGTAAGTACACAAAAACAGATTTCACAAGATTATACTACAGCTTTGGATCTGGAACATGTTTATAAAGGAGATAAATATTCAAGGCCCTAAAGGAGCAGTGCCGAATCAATAAGCGAAGGTATGGATAAGATCTATGGTCTTAATATGCAAAAGTGAAAACGGAGGATAAAAACTACTGCTACACAGAGCGAAGATTCACAGACTCGTCTAAGGATCTATCATATGAACAAGAAGCAAGCCATGAACAGTCGAGAACATGGAAACCCTAGAACAGATCTATGATGAAAGGGATAGAAGACTTACCGGAGCTGAGGAAGAAGCGGAAGGTCGCCGCTGTGCTCTGGTACGCTCAGGGTGATGCAGCGGCCAAAGTTGATGCAGAGGTCGACGACGGCGGCGGTGCTCCGAACACTGGGCGACGCGAGGAAGAAGAGGCAGAAGGGCAAGCAGGAGAAAAAGAAATGACCCTTCGGTCCTATTTATAAAGCATGGGACATGGGTCAGGCGCGAAAATCAAGGAGCTGCAAGTTTGGAAACAGAGCTGTCGCCTCGATTATCGCAGATCTATTAAACAAGGTATCACGGATAGTTTCTTTATGATAGATGACGTCACACCGATTTACAGCAATCAGAGAAGATGACATCACGGTGGTTCACCAAACTACAAGAAGACGTTAAAGATGAAGTTTCGCTAAGGATTGACATGAACCTGTTCAAATCAATCTGGGGCCTAATGTTGTGGATATTACTACTGGGCGTAAACCGGCCTATCTGGGCCGGATTAACTTCATCAGTAGTTAAGCATGTTAAAGCCCATGAAGATAGATGAGGGCTCAAGACCCATAATCGGCTGAGGGCCTGTAGCCATAAACCGGCGCCATTATGTAACTTGTATTGTAAGTAAGGAATAAGTAGAGACCAAACCAGACACATCTATGAGCCGGTGTTGGGACTCTGTAAACCAACGGGCGTCACCCATGTATATAAGGGGATGACCTGGCGGCGGTTCAAGGACAACAGGCAATAACTCGAGACATAGGCGAAGCTTATTGGCTCCCTAGTCATCGAAACACCCATCAATTCCATCACAACTAGACGTAGGATTTTACCTTCATTGAAGGGGCCGAACTAGTATAAACTCTCTTGCGTCCTTGTGTCCGCTTTAACCCCTTCAAGCTAACCCGTAGCGATGGCTCCACGACTAAGTCCTTTCTCTAGGACATCTGCCGTGACAAAACCACGACAGGTAGCTAATCCGCTCTTCCTCCTTTTGTTCTTCGCTCTCCTCCTCATCTTTTTCATCCAATGAGCTCACAATTTCATCAATTTCTTCTTCCATAGACTCCTGCAAAATATTAGTCTCTTCTTGGACAGCGGAGACTTTCTCAATAAGTGCATTAATATCGTAATTGTATTCATAATTCTCATAGAAATATTTAAGGATAGCTAAATTTTCAGGTCTATAAACCGAATCATCAAAATCTTCAAACTCTTTAAACATAGATTCAATTTCATAAGCACACATAAAAGCAACAAATTCTTCTATTTGTTCCACATCATAGTAATCATATGTACCATTAGCATAAGAAGCTAAGGTTTCATTATCATTAAATTCACATGAAAAGGGGAGGTGTGGAGCCTTCACCTTAGAGCAACAAGTATAATCATATCTCAAGCATAGTTGCCTAGCATACCAATTCAATATATGAATTTGATCCCATAATAGTTTCCTTTTTGTGTCAAGAGGTAATCCCTAAAGTATTCACGTTGATCCAACATTACTCCCATTACATAATTGAATGGGGTTTTCCCAGGATTATTAAAGTAGTACATAATATTTTTCACATAACCAGCATCGAGGATTTTAGGAGGTTCCCCATCTCCATGAGTAGCAAGTACACCTAATTTTTTTGGTTTTTTGTGTTCCATATCCAGAAATAAAGATAAAGAACAACTAATAACAACAAATAAAATTACTTCGTGATAAAGCAAACAAGCACACACGAGAATATTCACCCCACGCTATTGCTCCCCGGCAACGGCGCCAGAAAAAGGTCTTGATAACCCACAAGTATAGGGGATCGCAATAGTTTTCGATAAGTAAGAGTGTCGAACCCAACGAGGATCTAAAGGTAGAACAAATATTCCCTCAAGTTCTATCGACCACCGATACAACTCTACGCACGCTTGACGTTCGCTTTACCTAGAACAAGTATGAAACTAGAAGTACTTTGTAGGTGTTGTTGGATAGGTTTGCAAGATAATAAATAAAAAGTAGGGTCTGTTTAGATAAAGAAACAATAAAGTAAATATAGCGAGTGTGGAAAAGTGGTGGTAGGAGTTGCGGAATTGCCCCTAAGCAATTGACTACTTTACTAGACCGATAGCAAGTATTATGTGGGAGAGGCCACTGCTAGCATGTCATCCCTGACTTGGAATTCTATGCACTTATGATTGGAACTATTAGCAAGCATCCGCAACTACTAATGTTCATTAAGGTAAAACCCAACCATAGCATTAAGATATATTGGCCCCCATTCAATCCCATATGCATCAATTTCTATGCTAGGTTAAAGCTTCTGTCACTCTTGCCCTCCAATACATAGTCCTATAAACATACAACTAGCCCTAGGGTGTGATCCACGCGCGCAATCATACGATGGGCACCAAAGGAAAGCAACATAACCACAAGAAAATTAAATCAATCATAGCAAGTCATCAACCACCGATAGGACAACGAAAATCTACTCAGACATCATAGGATGGCAACACATCATTGGATAATAATATGAAGCATAAAGCACCATGTTCAAGTAGAGGGTACAGCGGGTTGCGGGAGAGTGGACCGCTGTAGATAGAGGGGGAAGGTGATGGAGATGTTGGTGAAGATGGCGGAGGTGTTGGTGTAGATCGCGGTGATGATGATGGCCCCCGACGGCGTTCCGGTGCCACCGAAAGCGAGGGGGAGAGAGCCCCCCTCCTTCTTCTTCCTTGACCTCCTCCCTAGGTGGGAGAAGGGTTTCCCCTCTGGTCCATGGCCTCCATGGCATGGGAGGGGCGAGAGCCCCTCCGAGATTGGATCTGTCTCTCTGTCTCTCTCTGTTTCTGCGTTCTCTCCTGGCTCTGTTTCACCGTTTCGTGTATATATGGAGATCCGTAACTCCGATTGGCCTGAAACCTTTGCCGTGATTTTTTTCTTCTGAAAATTAGATTTCTTGCGGCAAAATAAGAGCGTCAACTGCCTTACGGGAGGCTCACGAGGGTAGGGGGCGCGCCCAGGGGGGCAGGCACGGCCCCCTGCCTCGTGGCCACCTTGGCCACCGTCTCACGTGGATTTTTCTTCCGTAATTTTCCAAATATTCCAACAATAATCTCCTTCCATTTTTATCCTGTTTGGATATGGGTATTCTGTGAAACCAAAAACATGCAACAAACAGGAACTGGCACTGGGCACTGGATCAACATGTTAGTCCCAAAAATAGTATAAAAAGTTGCCAAAAGTATATGAAAGTCGTAGAATATTGGCATGGAACAATCAAAAATTATAGATACGACGGAGACGTATCAATCCCCTAAACCAATAGAAACAATATCCTTATTGAAGTCTATCTTAGCATTAACCGTATTCAAGAAGGGTCTACCAAATATAATGGGACAAAAGCTATCTTGAGGGGAACCAAGAACAAGAAAATCAGCAGGATATTTAGCCTTCCCACACAAGACTTCAACGTCTCTAACAATCCCAATTGGTGAAATTGTATCTCTATTAGCAAGCTTAATGGTAACATCAATACCTTCTATTTCAGCTGGTGCAATATCATGCATAACTTTGTTGTATAAGGAAATAGGTATTGCACTGGCACTAGCACCCATATCACACAAGCCATGATAACAATGATCTCCTATTTTAACTGAAATAATAGGCATGCCTATGACAGGTCTATGTTTATCTTTAGCACTAGGTTTAGCAATTCTAGCAGTCTCATCACAGAAGTAAATAACATGCCCATCAATATTATCGGCCAAGAGATCTTTAACCATAGCAACATTAGGTTCATCTTTAACTTGCTTAGGTGGTTTAGGTGTCTTAATATTACTTTTCTTGACCACAGTTGAATATTTAGCATGATTCTTTATTCTAACAGGGAAAGGTGGTTTCTCAACATAAGCAGTAGGAACAATAGGATCATTATAAGTGATAGTATTTTCTTTAAGTTTAATAGGTGCAACTACTTTTACTTCAATGGGAGGTTTATATTTAAACCACTTCTCCTTGGGGAGGTCAACATGAGTAGCAAAGGATTCACAGAAAGAAGCTACTATCTCAGAGTCAAGTCCATATTTAGTGCTAAATTTACGGAAGACATCGGTATCCATAAAAGATTTAACACAATCAAACTTAGGTGTTATACCTGACTCCTTACCTTCGTCGAGATCCCAAATCTTCAGAGTTGCGTTTAATTCTCTCCAATAAATTCCATTTGTATTCAATAGTCTTCATCATAAAGGAACCAGTACAAGAAGTATCGAGCATGGAGCGATTGTTGTCAGAAAGCCGAGCATAAATTTTTTGAATAATCATTTCTCTTGAGAGCTCATGATTGGGGCATGAATATAACATTGACTTAAGCCTCCCCAAGCTTGAGCAATGCTTTCTCCTTCGCGAGGCCAAAAACTATATATATAATTACGATTACGATGAACAAGATGCATAGGATAAAACTTCTGATGGAATTCCAATTTCAACCGTTTGTAGTCCCATGATCCCATATCATCACATAGCCTATACCATGTCAATGCATCTCCCTTCAAAGATAAAGGGAAGACCTTCTTCTTGATAATATTATCGGGCATACCTGCAAGCTTAAATAATCTACAAACTTCATCCACATAGATTAAGTGTAAGCCAGGATGCAATGTTCCATCTCCTGCAAAAGGATTAGCTAGCAGTTTCTCTATCATAACTGAAGGAATTTCAAAGTAAACATTTTCATTTTCAGTAGGTTGAGTAGGTTGAGGAGCAACTATTTGCTCTACCGGTCGGGGTGAAGATACCCCAAACAAGCCCCTCAAAGGATTACTTTCCATAGTAACAAGTGACAGTAAATTTCAGCACACTATATAAATTTTTTCTTACCAAATTCCACCTACCAAGGGTGCTTCACTCCCCGGCAACGGCGCCAGAAAAGAGTCTTGATGACCCACAAGTATAGGATATCTATCGTAGTCCTTTCGATAAGTAAGAGTGTCGAACCCAACGAGGAGCAGAAGGAAATGATAAGCGGTTTTCAGCAAGGTATTCTCTGCAAGCGCTGAAATTATCGGTAACAGATAGTTTTGTGATAAGGTAATTGGTAACGAGTAGCAAGTAATAAAAGTAAATGATGTGCAGCAAGATGGCCCAATCCTTTTTGTAGCAAATGACAAGCCTGGACAAACTCTTATATGATGTAAAGCGCTCCCGAGGACACACGGGAATTATCGTCAAGCTAGTTTTCATCACGATCATATGATTCGCTTTTGGTACTTTGATAATCTGATATGTGGGTGGACCGGTGCTTGGGTACTGTCCTTACTTGGAGAAGCATCCCACCTATGATTAACCCCTATTGTAAGCATCCGCAACTACAACAGAAGTATTAAGGTAAACCTAACCATAGCATGAAACATATGGATCCAAATCAGCCCCTTACGAAGCAACGCATAAACTAGGGTTTAAGCTTCTGTCACTCTAGCAACCCATCATCTACTTATTACTTCCCAATGCCTCCCTCTAGGCCCAAACAATGGTGAAGTGTCATGTAGTCGACGTTCACATGACACCAATAGAGGGATGACAACATACATCTCATCAAAAATATCAAACGAATACCAAATTCACATGACTACTAATAGCAAGACTTCTCCCATGTCCCCAGGAACAAACATAACTACTTACAAAGCATATTCATGTTCATAATCAGAGGGGTATTAATATGCATAATGGATTTGAACATATGATCTTGGCGGCGGAGTCTCGTCCCGAAAGCTTGCTTATTATTTTTTCCTCGACAAAAGACTCGATATAGCAGAGCCACCAGGGGGCCCACGAGGCAGGGAGCACGCCCAGGGGGGTAGGGCGCGCCCCCACCCTCGTGGCTAGGGCGTGGCCCCCCTCTGCAACTTCATGTGATCAGTATTTTTTATATATACTGGAAATAACTCTCGTGAAGTTTCAGGACTTTTGGAGCTGTGTAGAATAGGTCTCTTATATTTGTTCCTTTTCCAGCCCAGAATCCCAGCTGCTGGCATTCTCCCTCTTTATGTAAACCTTGTAAAATAAGAGTGAATATGCATAAGTACTGTGACATAATGCGTAATAACAACCCATAATGCAATAAATATCGCTATAAAAGCATGATGCAAAATGGACGTATCATAGCATTATAAGATGATCTCTCACTAAATTTCAAGATAAAAGTGTTCTCCCTGAGTATGCACCGTTGCCAAACTTCGTCGTGCCGAGACACCATGTGATGATCGGGTGTGATAAGCTCTACGTTCATCTACAATGGGTGCAAGCCAGTTTTGCACACACAGAATACTCGGGTTAAACTTGACGAGCCTAGCATATGCAGATATGGCCTCGGAACACTGAGACCGAAAAGTCGAGCGTGGATCATATAGTAGATATGATCAACATAATGATGTTCACCATTGAAAACTATTCCATCTCACGTGATGATCGGACATGGTTTAGTTGATTTGGATCACGTGATCACTTATATGATCAGAGGGATGTCTATCTAAGTGGGAGTTCTTAAGTAATATGATTAATTGAACTTAAATTTATCATGAACTTAGTCCTGATAGTATTTGCATATCTATGTTGTAGATCAATAGCTTGCGATGTAGCTCCTTGTTTATTTTTGATATGTTCCTAGAGAAAATAAAGTTGAAAGATGTTAGTAGCAATGATGCGGATTGGATCCGTGATCTGAGGATTATCCTCATTGCTGCACAGAACAATTATGTCCTTAATGCACCGCTAGGTGACGGACCTATTGCAGGAGCATATGCACATGTTATGAACATTTGACAAAGCTCGGTATGATGACTACTTGATAGTTTAGTGCACCATGCTTTACAGATTAGAACTAGGACTTCAAAAATGTTTTGAATGCCACGGAGCATATAAGATGTTCCAAGAGTTGAAATTAGTATTTCATACTCATGCCCGTGTCGAGAGGTAGGAGACCTCTGACAGTACTTTGCCTACAAAATGGAGGAGAATAGCTCAACTAGTGAGCATGTGCTCAGAATGTCTGAGTACTACAATCACTTGAATCAAGTGGCAGTTAATCTTCCAGATAATATAGTGATTGACAGAATTCTCTAGTCACTATCACCAAGTTACTGGAACTTGGTGATGAACTATAATATGCAAGGGATAACGGAAACAATTCCCAAGCTCTTCATGATGATGAAATCGACGAAGGTAGAAATCAAGAAAAGCATCAAGTGTTGATGGTTGACAAGACCACTAGTTTCAAGAAAAGGGCAAAGGGGAGAAGGGGAACTTCAAGAAGAACGGCAAGCAAGTTGCTGCTCAAGTGAAGAAGCCCAAGTCTAGGCCTAAGCCTGAGACTAAGTGCTTCTACTGCAAAGGGACTGGTCACTGGAAGCAGAACTGCTCCAAGTATTTGGCAGATAAGAAGGATGGCAAAGTGAACAAAGGTATATTTGATATACATGTTATTGATGTGTACTTTACTAGTGTTTATAGCAACCCCACAGTATTTGATATTAGTTCAGTTGCTAAGATTAGTAACTCGAAATGGGAGTTGCAGAATGAACAGAGACTAGTTAAGGGTGAAGTGATGATGTGTGTTGGAAGTGGTTCCAAAATTGATATGATCATCATCGCACACTCCCTATACTTTCGGGATTAGTTTTGAACCTAAATAAATGTTATTTGGTGTTTGCGTTAATCATGAATATGATTTGATCATGTTTATTGCAATAGGTTTATTCATTTAAAGTCAGAGAATAATCGTTGTTCTATCTGCATGAATAAAACCTTCAATGGTCATACACCCAAGGTGAATGGTTTATTGAATCTCGATCGTAGTGATACACATATTCATAATATTGAAGCCAAACGATGCAATATTAATAATAATAGTGCAACTTATTTGTGGCACTGCCGTTTAGGTCATATTGTTGTAAAGAGCATGAAGAAACTCCATGCTGATGGGATTTTGGAATCACTTGATTATGAATCACTTGATTCTTACGAACCATGCCACATGGGCAATATGACTAAAACTCCGTTCTCCAGAACAATTGAGCAAGCAACAGACTTGTTGGAAATGATACATACTGATGTATGAAGTCCGATGAGTATTGAGGCTCGCGGCAGGTATCATTATTTTTTGACCTTCACAGATGATTTGAGTAAGATATGGGTATATCTTCTTGATGAAACATAAATCTAAAATAGTTGAAAAGTTCAAACAATTTCAGAGTGAAGTGGAAAATCATCGTAACAAGAAAATAAAGTTTCTATGATCTGATCATAGAAGAGAATATTTGAGTTACGAGTTTGGTATTCATTTGAAACAATGTGGAATAGTTTCGCAACTCACACCACCTAGAACACCACAGCATAATGGTGTGTCCGAATATCGTAACCATACTATATTAGATATGGTGCATTCTATGATGTCTCTTACCGATTTACCACTATCGTTTTGGGGTTATGCATTAGAGACAGCTGCATTCATGTTAAATAGGGCACCATCTAAATCCGTTGAGACGATGCCATATGAACTATGGTTTGGCAAGAAACAAAAGTTGTCGTTTCTTAAAATTTGGGGTTGCGATGCTTATGTGAAAAAGTTTCATCCTGATAAGCTCCAAACCAGATCGGATAAATATATCTTCATAGGATACCCAAAGGAGACAGTTGGGTACACCTTTTATCACAGATCCGAAGGCAAGACATTCATTGCTAAGAATGGATCCTTTCTAGAGAAGGAGTTTGTCTTGACAGAAGTGAGTGGGAGGAAAGTAGAACTTGATGAGGTAACTGTACCTTCTCCCTTATTGGAAAGTAGTTCATCACAGAAATCTGTTCCTGTGACTCCTACACCAATTAGTGAGGAAGCTGGTGATGATGATCATGTAACTTCATATCAAGTTACTACCGAACCTCGTAGATAAACCAGAGTGAGATCCGCACCAGAGTGGTAAGGTAATCCTGTTCTGGATGTCATGTTACTTGACCATGACGAACCTACGAACTATGAGGAAGCGATGATGAACCCAGATTCCGCGAAATGGTTTGAGACCATGAAATCTGAGATGGGATCCATGTATGAGAACAAAGTATGGACTTTGATTGACTTGCCAGATGATCGGTGAGTAATTAAGAATACATGGATCTTCAAGAGGAAGACGGACGATGATAGTAGTGTTACTATCTACAAAGCTTGAATTGTCGCAAAAATGTTTTTGACAAGTTCAAGGTGTTGACTATGATGAGATTTTTTCACTCGTATTGATGCTTAAAAGTCTGTCCGAATCATGTTAGCAGTTGCCGCATTTTATGAAATCTGGCAAATGGATGTCAAAACTATATTCCTTAATGGATTTCTTCAACAAGAGTATATGATGCAAACAGCAGGTTTTTCGATCCTAAAGGTGCTAACAAAGTGAGCAAGCTCCAGTGATCCATCTATGGACTGGTGCAAGCATCTCGGAGTTGGAATATATGCTTTAATGAGTTGATCAAATCATATGGTTTTATACAGACTTACAGTGAAGCCTGTATTTACAAGAAAGTGAGTGGGAGCACTACAACATTTCTGATAAGTATATGTGAATGACATATTGTTGATCGGAAATAATGTAGAATTTTCTGGAAAGCATAAAGGAGTGTTTGAAAAGATTTTTTTCAAAGAAAGATCTCGATGAAGCTGCTTACACATTGAGCATCAAGATCTATAGAGATAGATCAAGACGCTTGATAAGTTTTTTCAATGAGTACATACCTTGACAAGATTTTTGAAGTAGTTCAAAATGGAACAGTCAAAGAAGGAGTTCTTGCTTGTGTTGCAAGGTGTGAAGTTGAGTAAAGACTCAAAACCTGACCACGGCAGAAAATAGAAAGTGAATGAAAAGTCATTCCCTATGCCTCAGTCATAGGTTCTATAAAGTATGCTATGCTGTTTACCAGTCCTATTGTATACCTTAGCATTTCTCTGGCAAGGGAGTACAATGGTGATCTAGGAGTAGATCACTAGACAACGGTCAAAATTATCCTTAGAGGACTAAGGAAATATTTCTCGGTTGTGGAGGTGATAAAAGAGTTCGTCGTAAAGAGTTACGTCAATGCAATCTTTTTACATCAATCTAGATAACTCTAAGTCTCGATCTGGATACATATTGAAAGTGGGAGCAATTAGCTAGAATAGCTACATACAGAGCATTGTAGACATAGAAATTTGCAAAATACATATGGCTCTGAATGCGGCAGACCCGTTGACTAAATTTCTCTCACAAGCAAAACATGATCACTTTTGGGTGTTAATCACATAGCGATGTGAACTAGATTATTGACTCTTGGCAACCCTTTCGGTGTTAGTCACATGAATATGTGAACTAATCACATAAAGATTTGAACTATTGGTGTTAAATCACATGACGATGTAAACTAGATTATTGACTCTAGTGCAAGTGGGAGACTGAAGGAAATATGCCCTAGAGGCAATAATAAAGTTGTTAATTATATTTCCTTATATCATGATAAATGTTTATTATTCATGCTAGAATTGTATTAACCGGAAACTTAATACATGTGTGAATACATAGACAAACAGAGTGTCACTAGTTTGCCGCTACTTGACTAGCTTGTTGAATCAATGATGCTTATGTTTCCTAACCATAGACATGAGTTGTCATTTGATTAACGGGATCACCTCATTAGGAGAATGATGTGATTGACTTGACCCATGACGTTAGCTTAGCACTTGATCGTTTAGTATGTTGCTATTGCTTTCTTCATGACTTATACATGTTCCTATGACTATGAGATTATGCAACTCCCGTTTACCAGAGGAACACTTTGTGTGCTAGCAAATGTCACAACATAACTGGGTGATTATAAAGGTGCTCTACAGGTGTCTCCGAATGTACTTGTTGAGTTGGCATATTTCGAGATTAGGATTTGTCACTCCGATTGTCGGAGAGGTATCTTTGGGCCCACTCGATAATGCACATCACTATAAGCCTTGCAAGCACTGTAACTAATGAGTTAGTTGCGAGATGATGTATTACAAAACGAGTAAAGAGACTTACCGGTAACGAGATTGAACTAGGTATTGAGATACCGATGATCGAATCTCGCGCAAGTAACATACCGATGACAAAGGGAACAACATATGTTGTTATGCGGTTTGACCGATAAAGATCTTCGTAGAATATGTGGGAGCCAATATGAGCATCCAGGTTCCGCTATTGGTTATTGACCGGAGATGTGTCTCGGTCATGTATACATAGTTCTCGAACCCATAGGGTTCGCACGCTTAAAGTTCGGTGACGATTGGTATTATGAGTTTTTTGTGTTTTGATGTACTGAAGGTAGTTCGGAGCCCCGGATGTGATCACGGACATGACGAGGAGTCTCGAAATGGTCGAGACGTAAATATCGATATATTAGACGACTATGTTCGGACACCGGAAAGGTTCCGAAAGGTTTCAGACATATATCAGAGTACTGGTGGTTACCGGAACCCCCCCGGGGCTTAATGGGCCTACATGGTCCTTAGTGGAAATAGAGGGAAGCAAGGGGAGTGTGGGGCGTGCCCCCCAAGGCCCAAACCGAATTGGTTTAGGGCAAGGGGGCCGGCCCCCTCTTTCCTTCTCCTCCTCTCCCTTTCCTTCCCCTCTCCTACTCCTAAGAGGAAAAGGAGGAGTCCTACTCCTAGTGGGAGTAGGACTCCCCCCTTGGCGCGCCCTCCTTGGCCGGCCGCCTCCTCCTCCTTGCTCCTTTATATACGGGGGCAGGGGGCACCCCATAGACACAACAATTGATCATTGATCTCTTAGCCGTGTGCGGTGCCCCCCACCACCATAATCCACCTCGATCATATCGTAGCGATGCTTAGGCGAATCCCTGCGTCGGTAGCATCATCATCACCGTCACCACGCCGTCGTGCTGACGAAACTCTCCTGTGAAGCTTTGCTGGATCGGAGCTCGTGGGACGTCATCGAGTTGAACGTGTGCAGAACTCGAAGGTGCCGTGCATTCGGTACTTGGATCGGTCGGATTGTGAAGACGCACGACTACATCAACCGCGTTGTGCTAGCGCTTCTGCATTCGGTCTACGAGGGTACGTAGACACATTCTCCCCTCTTGTTGCTATACATCACCATGATCATGTGTGTGCGTAGGAATTTTTTTGAAATTACTATGTTCCCCAACAGACCGAGCTGGAGCAGAGGACGTCTAGGATGCTGGAGGAGGAGAGGAATCGGAACGACGCGTCTCACCGGGCCCTATACAAGCTCCTCGTGGTAAGTTTCTCCTTCTTATTAGCCAAATCATGCATGTAATGTTCATTTCATTACTAACTAATATCACTAACTCGTGAAATCAAAATGTGCAGACCGTGTGCGAGAAAAACGGGCAGACCCCTCCGCCGATGCCTCAGAATGCTATAGTGGACACCGTGAGTTTCATTTGAATGGTCATTAGTTACTAGTATTCACATTTGAGTTGCATCATGCTAACGAGACATTGCAAATGATCTTTGGTGCAGCATGCCTCCTGACAAGCATCGACCGATCCTTCTCCGTCTCGCGGTGACGCAACCCCGACCACCACCGGTCCTTCACCGTCTGACACTGGCGTAAACCCGACCGGCCCTTCACCTCCGTGATGAAGGTAACATTTCTCTAGTGTTTTGCCTACCAAATGCATAAAGACCTAGACTTAGCTTTATTTCCTCCAAAATGGTTACCATAATGACCTAGACTTAGCCAATCTTCCTACAAAATGACATAATTAGCTTACTGATACGTCTCCAACGTATCTATAATTTTTTATTGTTCCATGTTATTTTATTATCTGTTTTGGATGTTTAATGGGCTTTAATATGCTCTTTTATATTTTTTTGGGACTAACCTATTAACCGGAGGCCCAGTGCCAATTTCTGTTTTTGCCTATTTTAGAGTTTCGTAGAAAAGGAATACCAAACGGAATCCAACCGGAATGAAACCTTCGCGATGATCTTTCTTGGTCCGAAATCAAACCAGAAGACTTGGAGTTGAAGTCTGGAACACCACGAGGTGGCCACGAGGCAGGAGGACGCGCCCAGGAGGGTAGGCGCGCCCCCCACCCTCGTGGGCCCCTCGTGAAGGAAATATGCCCTAGAGGCAATAATAAATTATTATTTTTTTATATCATGATAAATGTTTATTATTCATGCTAGAATTGTATTAACCGGAAACATGATACATGTGTGAATACATAGACAAACAGAGTGTCACTAGTATGCCTCTACTTGACTAGCTTGTTGATCAAAGATGGTTATGTTTCCTAGCCATAGACATGAGTTGTCATTTGATTAACGGGATCACATCATTAGGAGAATGATGTGATTGACTTGATCCATTCCTTTAGCTTAGCACTTGATCGTTTAGTTTGTTGCTGTTGCTTTCTTCATGACTTATACATGTTCCTATGACTATGAGATTATGCAACTCCTGTTTACCGGAGGAACACTTTGTGTGCTACCAAACGTCACAACATAACCGGGTGATTATAAAGGTTCTCTACAGGTGTCTCCGAAGGTACTTGTTGAGTTGGCATATCTCAAGATTAGGATTTGTCACTCCGATTGTCGGAGAGGTATCTCTGGGCCCACTCGGTAATGCACATCATTATAAGCCTTGAAAGCATTGTAACTAATGAGTTAGTTGTGGGATGATGTATTACGGAATGATTAAAGAGACTTGTCGGTAACGAGATTGAGCTAGGTATTGAGATACCGACGATCGAATCTCGGGCAAGTAACATACCAATGAGAAAGGGAACAACGTATGTTGTTATGCGGTTTGACCGATAAAGATCTTCATAGAATATGCGGGAGCCAATATGAGCATCCAGGTTCCGCTATTGGTTATTGACCAGAGATGTGTCTCGGTCATGTCTACATAGTTCTCGAACCCGTAGGGTCCGCACGCTTAAAGTTCGGTGACGATCGGTATTATGAGTTTTGTGTTTTATGTATCGAAGGTAGTTCGGAGTCCCGGATGTGATCACGGACATGACGAGGAGTCTCGAAACGGTTGAGACATAAAGATTGATATATTGGACGACTATGTTCGGACACCGGAAAGGTTTCAGACATATATCGGAGTTCCGGGGGTTACCGGAACCCCCCAAGGGCTTAATGGGCCTACATGGGCCTTAGTGGAAATATAAGGGAGCAAAGGGAGTGTGGGGCGCGCCCCCAAGGCCCAAACCAAATTGGTTTAGGGCAAGGGGGCCGACCCCCTCTTTCCTTCTCCTCCTCTCCCTTTCCTTCCCCCTCTCCTACTCCTACTAGGAATAGGAGTCCTAGTGGGAGTAGGACTCCCCCCTTGGCGCGCCCTCCTTGGCCGGCCGCCTCCTCCTCCTTGCTCCTTCATATACGGGGGCAGGGGGGCACCCCATAGACACAACAATTGATCATTTATCTCTTAGCCGTCTGCGGTGCCCGCCTCCACCATAATCCACCTCGATCATATCGTAGCGGTGCTTAGGCGAAGCCCTGCGTCGGTAGCATCATCATCACCATCACCATGCCGTCGTGCTGACGAAACTCTCCTGTGAAGCTTTTCTGGATCGGAGCTCACGGGACATCATCGAGTTGAACGTGTGCAGAACTCGGAGGTGCCGTGCGTTCAGTACTTGGATCAGTCAGATCGTGAAGACGTACGACTACATCAACCGTGTTGTGCTAACGCTTCCGCATTCGGTCTACGAGGGTACGTAGACACACTCTGCCCTCACGTTGCTATACATCACCATGATCCTGTGTGTGCGTAGGAATTTTTTTGAAATTACTACGTTCCCCAACACCTCGTAGCTCCACCGACGTACTTCTTCCGCCTATATATACTCTTATACCCTAGAAACATCGCAGAGAGCCACGAAACCACTTTTCCACCGCCGCAACCTTCTGTTCTCGTGAGATCCCATCTTGGGGCCTTTTCCGGCGATCTACCAGAGGGGGAATCAATCACGAAGAGCTTCTACCTCAACACCATAGCCTTTCTGATGAAGAGTGAGTAGTTTACCATAGACCTTTGGGTCCATAGTTATTAGCTAGATGGCTTCTTCTCTCTCTTTGATTCTCAATACAAAGTTCTCCTCGATGTTCTTGGAGATCTATTCGATGTAATACTCTTTTGCGGTGTGTTTGCCGAGATCCGATGAATTGTGGGTTTATGAACAAGATTATCTATGAATATTATTTGGTTCTTCTCTGAATTCTTATATGCATGATTTCATATATTTGCAAGTCTCTTCGAATTATCGGTTTGGTTTGGCCTACTAGATTGATCTTTCTTGCAATGGGAGAAGTGCTTAGCTTTGGGTTCAATCTTGCGGTGCCCTTTCCCAGTGACAGTAGGGGCAGCAAAGCACGTATTGTATTGTTGCCATCGAGGATAAAAAGATGGGGTTTTATCATATTGTTTGAGTCTATCCCTCTACATCATGTCATCTTGCTTAATGTGTTACTCTAGATGTTAGGGAACGCAGTAATTTCAAAAAAAATCCTACACACACGCAAGATCCATCTAGGTGATGCATATCAATGAGAGGGGAGAGTGTTGTCCATGTACCCTCGTAGAACATAAGCAGAAGCGTTATGACAACGCGGTTGATGTAGTCGTACGTCTTCATGATCCGACCGATCCTAGCACCGAAGGTATGACACCTCCGCGATTTGCATACTGTAGCGACCAGACCTCAAACGGTCCAATCTCTGCGCTCCGGTGTCATCCCTGGATCAGTAATGCTGACACCACACAGTACTTGAAGGATTTAAAGCAGAGTAGCAATCACACACTTATTACATCGAGTGTCTCAAAAGAGAACTAATTACAATAAATATGGCTTAAGGCCATCTAATAACGATAACAGCGGAAGGCTTGGAAGATAAGTGAGTCCATCAACTCCAACGGCATCACTGAGTATAGAACCACGACCTAAAACTCCTTAATCATCGTCTGAAAAGTCTGCAACATTAACGTTGCAGCCCGAAAACGGGTCAGCACATGGAATATGCTGGCAATGTAACACATAGAGAGTAATGGAATGAAACGGCTATTCTATATGCATATTTGGCTGGTGGAAAGCTCTATGGTTACAGTTTTGCGTAAAGCCAATTTTTCCCTACTACAAAGGAATAAATTTGTTTAACTATCATGGTGGTTGTTAAACATTGAGAATGGTTGACAGCATTCTCAATCCCAATTAAACATCATCATTAAACAAACCCAACAAAATTAATTTTAGAGTAACATGTTGAGATTCACATGATAATCCAGGTACTTGATACTCAAGATGTCCATAATCGGGGACACGGCTAACCATGATTAGTTTATACACTCTGCAGAGGTTTGCGCACTTTTCCCCACAAGACTAGATCGCCTCCGTTTGGTTTCTCGCACTACACGGTGTTTGAGACACGGATGACCGAGACATAGTCTTTCAGAAGCGCTAGCACCTTACGAACAGGTAGACCGTACCAACCCACATCCCCTACATCTGCTAGTCTACAACTGTAAGAGTTCGCACGACTTAGTCAACTATGCTAGAGCCCATAATAGCTTGTGGCTGCACACGGAAGTTTCTAGTATGAATAATCTCATGATCCCTTTGAGCCTCGGTGGCGGTCCAAAAAAAACAGGCAATCGCTGGAATACCCAGGTGCCTCAATCCACCCAGATGTGTGTTTAGGTTGCCACCTTAAATAAACCATTAATTAACAAAGCTCACGTCTATCATGGATACACTCACCCAATCCACGTCTACTAGCATAGCATAGCAATAATAAGCAAACATAGAGTAACTCCCAAAGGTTTGATAATAATTAGGTAATAGGTTCTACCTCAACTACTCTCCAAACCCACAATTTAATTAGATCCTAATCATGCAATGTGTGAGGATTGATCTAATGCAATAAAACTGGGTAGTAGGAGGTATGATCAAAGTGTTACCTGCCTTGCTGATGATCCGGGAAACCTAGCGATTCGAGGTAACAAGCGGCGCACCCCGGGTACTCTATCGCAAACAAACAAACACACAATAACTAATCAACTAATGCACAGGTAAAACTCAAATAAGAGATCTAACCAGAAAGTTCAACTTAAGAACTCCGGTTGCCAAAAAGAATCAAATCAAACGAAGCAACGAAAGACAAACATCAAAAGAAATAGGCTTCGTTTACTATTCTGGATCTAAGGAAATTTTTACAAAAGAAAAAACTTGTTTAAGTTGGTTAGACGGAAAGAGGGTTTCGAGACGAAACTCCAGGAGCTTGAATCGCCTGATTCCGATAAACGAGTGAAAGGTTATACTAAAACGAAAATCGGATCAGAAATCGCGATCAGAAATAATCGCGGAAAATCCGAGAAAAAGAAAAAACGACGAACAGATTAACGAACGAACGTTCCTTATCTGGATCTAACCGACGAACACATTAGTTAAAACGAACGGACGAGCGAACGCTCGCTAAATAACTAAACCGTAAAAAAACTGTTCTAATAAAAAAAGCGGATCTAAAAAAACCAGACGGTTTGCGACGGCGGCTACCTCGGGCGGCGGGACGGTGGGGTCGGCGGCAAGGCGGCTCGGGCGGGCGAGCGGCTTATAAAAGCCCCCGGGCGGAGTCCCGCTCGAGTACGGCCCGGAGTCGGTTCAGATTTTTTTTTAAATAATTCCGCGCAGAAAAACTAATGAAAGAAATACTAAACGGACTCCAAAAATCCCGAAATAAATTTTCCCCGGCTTCTAAAATCAAGCCCCACAGGATGAACATTTATTTGGGGCCTAAATGCAATTTTGAAAAACGCACATTTTTCCTAAATTCAAATAAAATAGCAAATAAAACCAAATAAAATCTTATTTGATTTTTTATTAAATCCTCAATATTTCTTTATTTTGGGAAAGTCATTTTATTCCCTCTCTCATAATTTTTATAATACAAATAATTGAAGATAAAATAAATAAAATCAAATGATCCTATTTTCAAAATTTGAGACAACTCAAATATGAAAATAATGAAATCCCCAACTCTCTCCGAGGGTCCTTGAGTTGCGTGAAATTTCTAGGATCAACCAAAATGCAATAATTATGATATGCAATGATGATCTAGTGTATAACATTCCAAATTGAAATTTTGGGATGTTACAAACCTACCCCCCTTAAGATGAATCTCGCCCTCGAGATTCGGGTTGGCTAGAAAATAGGTGAGGGTGGTCTTTCAACAAATCTTCATCTCGTTCCCAGGTGGCTTCATCCTCCGTGTGGTGGCTCCACTGAACCTTGCATAACTTGATAACCTTGCTGCGGGTGACTCGACTGGCATACTCTAGAATCTTAACTGGTTTCTCCTCATAGGTCAAATCACTATCCAACTGAATCACTTCCAGTGGTACCGCATCTCTCAGCGGTATGTCAGCCATCTCTGCGTGGCACTTCTTCAACTGGGATACATGAAACACGTCGTGAACTCCTGACAGTCCTTCGAGTAATTCCAACTTTTAGGCTACTTCTCCCATACGCTCCAAAACTTGGTATGGGCCTACAAAACGTGGCGCTAGTTTTCCCTTAACTCCAAAGCGCTTAACTCCTCGAAGTGGAGATACTCGAAGATAAACTCGGTCTCTGACTTTGTAAACTGTCTCCTTGCATTTAGAGTCTGCATAACTCTTCTGCCTGGACTGAGCTACCTTGAGCCTATCGCGAATCAATTTCACTTTCTGTTCAGACTCCATTATCAGATCCGGTCCAAACAACTGGCGGTCTCCAACTTCATCCCAAGACAATGGGGTCCTGCACCTCCTTTTGTACAAGGCTTCGAAAGGGGCCATCTTCAAACTGGTTTGATAGCTGTTGTTGTAAGAGAACTCTGCATATGGCAAATTCTCATCCCAACTAGATCCATAATCTAGCGCACAAGCTCTTAGCATATCCTCCAAAATATGATTGACTCTCTCGGTCTGTCCATCTGTCTGCGGGTGGAAAGCTGTGCTAAACTCCAGTCTGGTTCCCAAAGTCTCATGCAACTGATTCCAAAACTTTGAGGTAAACTGGGTTCCTCTATCTGATACAATGCTCCTTGGAACTCCATGCAGACATACGATCCTGGTCATGTATATCTTTGCCAACTTTGCACTGGTATAGGTAGTCTTCACTGGAATGAAATGAGCTACCTTTGTCAAACGATCGACTACAACCCATATCGAGTCATAGCCTGAATGTGTTCTGGGCAATCCTGTAATAAAATCCATGCCTAGCTTATCCCACTTCCATTCGGGTATCAGCAATGGTTGTAGCAATCCTGCTGGCTTCTGATGCTCTGCCTTCACTCTCTGACATACATCACAAACTGCTACATATTCCGCAATATCCTTCTTCATTCTGGTCCACCAGAAAATATCCTTCAAATCGAAATACATCTTGGTATTTCCTGGGTGAATCGAGTATGGTGAGTCATGGGCCTCTTGTAGAATTAGCTTCCTGATCTCCGAATCATTTGGTACATAGACACGGTCTTCAAACCATAGGGTATCGTGCTCATCCTCACAAAATCCCTTAGCTTTTCCTTTGCTCATTTTCTCCTTAATAGAAGTAATCTCCTTGTCAGTCCTTTGAGCTTCTCTGATCTTATCCATCAAAGTAGACTGAATCTCCAATGCTGCTACATAGCCTCTTGGAACTATTTCCAAACATAGCTCTCGAAGATTTTCGGCTTACTCCCTTGGTAAATCTCCCGTCATAAGGGTGTTGGCATGGCTCTTACGGCTCAACGCGTCAGCTACTACGTTAGCCTTTCCAGGGTGATAATGCAATCTCATATCATAATCCTTGATGAGCTCCAACCATCTCCTTTATCTGAGATTCAACTCCTTCTGTGTGAAAATATACTTCAAACTCTTGTGATCCGTGTACACCTCGCAATGGTTTCCAATCAGAAAATGTCTCCAAGTCTTCAATGCATGCACTATGACTGCTAACTCCAAATCATGCGTAGCATAATTCAACTCATGAGGCTTAAGCTGTCGTGAGGCATATGAAACAACTCTCCCTTCCTGCATAAGCACTGCTCCAAGTCCTCGACATGAAGCGTCGCAATACACCTCATAATCCTTGGTCTGATCCGGTAAAATCAACACGGGTGAGGTAACCAAATGTTTCTTCAACTCCTGAAAACTAGCCTCACGTTCCTCCGTCCATATGAACTTGGTATCCTTCTTCAACAACTCCGTCATAGGCTTCGCAATCTTTGAGAAATTCTCAATAAGCCTCTGGTAGTATCCTGCGAGTCCAAGAAAACTCCGGATCTCTCCCATGGTGGTTGGTGCTTCCCACTTGGTCACGGTATCAACTTTAGTGGGATCTACTGCTATACCTTCTACGGATATAACGTGTCCGAGAAATCCAACTTCCTTCAACCAAAACTCACATTTGCTAAACTTGGCATATAATTGATGTTCTCTGAGCTTTCCAAGAACCAAACGCAAATGTTCCTCATGCTCCTCTTCATTCTTCGAGTAAACCAGGATATCATCAATGAACACTACGACGAACTTATCCAAGAACTCCATAAACACTTTGTTCATCATGTTCATAAAATATGCAGGTGCATTAGTCAGACCAAATGACATAACGGTATACTCGTACAGCCCATACCTGGTGGTAAAAGCCGTCTTAGGTATATCCTGTTCTCGAATCTTCAACTGGTGGTATCCTGATCGCAGATCGATCTTGGAAAATACCTTAGCTCCTTGCAATCGATCAAACAGATCATTGATCATCGGTAGTGGGTACTTGTTCTTGATGGTTACTTCATTCAATCCTCGATAATCAACAACCATCCTTAATGATCCATCCTTCTTCTCCACTAGAAGTACTGGCGATCCCCAAGGCGATGAACTTGGGCGAATATATCCTTTATCCAGTAACTCCTTAATCTGCTTCTTAATTTCCACCAAATCCTTTGCAGGAATCCTATATGGTCTCTTTGATATTGGCCCTGTGCCTGGCAAAAGCTCAATCAAAAACTCAATATCTCTATCCGGTGGCATGCCTGGCAACTCTTCTGGAAATACTTCGGGGAAATCCTTCACTACTGGTACTTCCTCCTGCACAACTCCGGTTAAACAATTTACTTGAGTCCTTTTTGGCACATGTCGGGATACATACTTGATCCTTCTCCCTTCTGGGGTGGTAAGTAAAATTGACTTACTGGCACATTCAATATTCCCTTCATACTTTGACAACCAATCCATGCCTAATATCACATCCAATCCTTGGGATTCCAACACTATTAGGCCTGAGGGAAAAACATAGTTACCAATTCTTAATGGTAACTGATCACACCTTAGACTAGCCATACATTCTGCTCCAGGCGAAGTTACTAACATGGGTGACCTAAGGTCTTGGGTTGGCAGTTTATACTTATCCACAAATCCCCTTGATATGTATGAATGCGATGCACTAGTATCAAAAGGAACGAGTGCAGTAAATGACTTAACCAAAAACTTACCGATTACTGCATCCGGCTGCTCTTCAACCTCCTCCACGTTAATGTGGTTCTCCAGTACCCTGTTGAAAGGGTCCGGCTTCTTCCCAGAGCTTCCATTGCCATTTCCATTCTGGGATTCAGGACATTCATTGGCATAATGTCCGGTCTTCTGGCACTTAAAACAAGTGACTTGGCTCAGGTCTTTCTTGGCTGGGTTTGATGGGTTGGTGCGGTTTTGGCCATTGCTTCCTCCATTCCCATTACGATTCTTGGGGCCATTGTGATTGTGCGAGCTTCCTCCTCCATGGGTATGCTGAAAATGTCCTCCCGGCCTAGGGGTAAATCGTGGCTTCTGCTGAGCTCCAGAATTGTACTTTCCTTGTCCATACTTCCTCTTGTGATTCTCAATTTGCTGCTGCTTCCCTTCAATCATGAGAGCGGGATCTACCAACTCCTGGTAGTTGTTGAAGGTTGCTACCATCAACTTCATGCTCAACTCATCATTCAGTCCTTCCAGAAATTTCTCCTGCTTTGCTGCATCCGTAGCAACGTCATCTGGGGCATAACGTGCTAATTTACTAAAGTCTTCCACATACTGGCCAACTGTCCGTCCTCCTTGGCGCAAGTTGCGAAACTCTCGCTTCTTCATGGCCATAGCTCCTGCTGAAACATGGGCAGTATGAAAAGCCTGCTGAAACTGGTCCCATGTGATAGTATCGACAGGGAAAGTGGCTGTGAAATTCTCCCACCATGATACTGTGGGTCCTTCAAGCTGATGTGCGGCAAACTTCACCTTCTCTGCATCCGTGCATCCTGCTGTGGTCAACTCTCTAGGTGTCTTGCGGACCCAATCATCTGCTACTATCGGCTCGGTGCTACTGGAAAACACCGGCGGATTCAGCCTAAGAAAACGGGCTAAGTGATTAACAGGTGGTGGTGGTGGTGGGTTGTTGTTGTTCCCCTGGTTCTCATTCTGGACTAGTAACTGCATCAATGTGTTCTGCTGCTGGATCAACTGAGTGAGCTCCGGTGGGAAGGTAAATCCAGGGTCACGTCTCGGAGGCATCTGAGGGTTTAGAAAAGATGAGATTTAAGAATAGAGGGGGCCTAAAGAGAAAACACTACCCGTATGCACATGAGGCAAAAGCAAACAATTCACTTCATTCAATCAATCAAACAAGGGCATACAATCGATCTAACTATCGCAAAAGTGCTCGGACTACTATATTTACATGGGGGACTACTACTATTGTTGGGGTGGTCTACTAGAAATATTCTTCGGTTGCAGACTCCATGATATCTGCTCCAGCTTCATCAACATAGTCATCATCGCTATCATCTAGATCCGAGTCGGTGTCGTCAATGATGATGTAGTCTTCCGGGCGAATCTCCTTAGGTTCTTCGTCTTCTTCTACTGGTGTAGGGTCTCCCATGAATATTCCAATCTTCTTGATCAGGTCGTCACTCTTTTCCACTAATACTTCAATTTCTTCTTCAAAATCTTCACGTGTAGCCTTGAGTTCTTCCTCTAGTTCCTTGATTCTTGTCTTTGCCTTCTTCAGGTCTATCATGTCGGCGCACATCCGGTTCTCCTGACGTTGAATGTGCTGGTTTAACTCCTGGATAAAAGCTGCAATTGATCTATCCTTTCTGGTGCTGATCATCTCCCAGTGCTCATCTCTGCGCCCACAAATCTGGTAGATAGTATCCTTGAGATCATTGCGGTAGACTTCTCCAATGCATCCCATGGCGATGTGAGCTGCCATGCTCTTTCCTAGATTCCAAGTTGGTGCATTGAAAGAAAACTCTATGGGCTCAGTGACTGGCATGAACGTCCTTCCTGGAACTTGAACTTGAATCATCCAGCGCTCTTTTTTAGGTAGAGTGGTGTTGTAGGTTCCGGTGAAGCTTGGTACTCCTATGTTCAGGTATCTAGTGACTTCCTTCAAGTGACGTCCAAAGGGTGTATCTTCATCCGGTTGAGTGAACTTGTTCCTTGCATCCGCCATCCTAAAAGAGTAGAAAAGATGAGAGGTCAGAAGAGAAGAGAGTGAGTAGTGATCTAGGTCTTTAGCTTAGTGGTCGTGTCCTATAGTCAGCGTGTGCTCTGATACCATCTTGTAGCGACCAGACCTCAAATGGTCCAATCTTTGTGCTCCGGTGTCATCCCTGGATCAGTAATGCTGACACCACACAGTACTTGAAGGATTTATAGCAGAGTAGCAATCACACACTTATTACATCGAGTGTCTCAAAAGAGAACTAATTACAATAAATATGGCATAAGGCCATCTAATAACGATAACAGTGGAAGGCTTGGAAGATAAGTGAGTCCATCAACTCCAATGGCATCACTGAGTATAGAACCACGACCTAAAACTCCTTAATCGTCGTCTGAAAAGTCTGCAACATTAACGTTGCAGCCCGAAAACGAGTCAGCACATGGAATATGCTGGCAATGTAACACATAGAGAGTAATGGAATGAAACGACTATTCTATATGCATATTTGGCTGGTGGAAAGCTCTATGGTTACAGTTTTGCGAAAAGCCAATTTTTCCCTACTACAAAGGAATAAATTTATTTAACTATCATGGTGGTTGTTAAACATTGAGAATGGTTGACAGCATTCTCAATCCCAATTAAACATCAACATTAAACAAACCCAACAAAATTAATTTTAGAGTAACATGTTGAGATTCACATGATAATCCAGGTACTTGATACTCAAGATGTCCATAACTGGGGAAACGGCTAACCATGATTAGTTTATACACTCTGCAGAGGTTTTCGCACTTTTCCCCACAAGACTCGATCGCCTCCGTTTGGTTTCTCGCACTACACGGTGTTTGAGAAACGGATGACCGAGACATAGTCTTTCAGAAGCGCTAGCACCTTACAAACGGGTAGACCGTACCAACCTACATCCCCTGCATATGCTAGTCTACCACTGTAAGAGTTCGCACGACTTAGTCAACTATGCTAGAGCCCATAATAGCTTGTGGCTGCACACGGAAGTTTCTAGTATGAATAATCTCATGATCCCTTTGAGCCTGGGTGGCGGTCCAAAAGAAAACAAGCAATCGCTGGAATACCCAGGTGCCGGGGTAGCTGATCCACGGGCACCTATGGGACCGGCGGACCGGGTCCCTTTCGATTCGGCGGGGGCGGAGGTCGCGCAAAGAGCAGATCGAGGCGGAGCACGCGAGCGATTTACCCAGGTTCGGGCCGCACGGATGCGTAAAACCCTACTCCTGCTTTGTGGTTTGTATTGATTTCTAGCTCGGGAGCGCGGAGTGCTACAGTACACACCGTCGGCTGGCAGGACCGAGCGTGAGTGTTCGAAGTGGCTCTCTTCCCCTACATTGCTCACGGGCCTCCTTTTATATGCTCAAGGGGTTACCGACATAGCAACGGGGGGCAAAAATGTAAAAGTGGTGGTTGGTACAGCTACCTGTACAGTGTTATCATACCTAACCTTGGCGGCAGGGGACAAGGGCATTAATTGCCCGTCTGTGTCGCCTAAACAGTACCGAAATGGACCGCTAGGGACGCCACCGTTTGCCACGATGGTTACCTTGTCAGCGCCTGCTCGCCACGATGGTTATCTT
Source organism: Triticum urartu (assembly GCF_003073215.2). Taxonomy (NCBI): domain Eukaryota; kingdom Viridiplantae; phylum Streptophyta; class Magnoliopsida; order Poales; family Poaceae; genus Triticum; species Triticum urartu. Next base: position 326,033,983 of record NC_053023.1, on the reverse strand, counting down.
GTCAGCGCCTGCTTGCCACCGCGCACCCCTAGCTGCATGGCCTCTCTGCCACGTGTGCTTGGGAGGGTCCCAGAGCGACACATTGGCAGGTGTGCTGGAGCGCGGGCACGAAGTGGGGGTTTCCCGCGGCAAGCTCCTTGCCGCGGTCGTCGCCTTGTCGTATTCGGGAGCTTGTCGCTCACCGGGCCTTGCCGGGATGCACGGCGCGTCGCGGCAAGCTTTCTTGGTATGCCTTGAGAGGCCTTCCCGGCAAGCTCCTCTTGCCGGGGTCTTGTCTTCTTCCCGGCAAGCTCCTTTTGCCGGGGCCTTGGTTTGAGTACTTTGTTCTTGAATGGTCTTCAAAGTAGTCGCTGAGGACCTTGGCGGCCACTCGGCAAGCCTTGCCGCGGGAGGCTGCGACTGCCCGTGCACAAGTTCGGGATACTAGGGTACCCCTACTCTAGTACACCGACAGGAGCCCTCGGGCCTGGGCCAGACACGGTGCCGAGCGCTGTTGGGCCAGGCCCAAAACAGTGCACGGGCACGCGCGGCCTAGGTCACGCCGCGTATCACTCCGTATCCACCGTGCCCTCCCCGAACGGCACGCGTTGAATACGGCGTCGTGGGCGATATCATGGGTGGTTATTTTATTCGGAAATGCGGAACGTCCGCCCCCTCCCCCTTTATAAGCAGAGGAAATGGGGGCAGTTCGCACATTCGCCCGTTGCTGTTTCCAATCTCAGAAATCTCCGCCGCTCCCTTGCCTCCCCAAAGCAGAGAGAGAGAGAGCAGCGCCCCGCCCCCCCATTGCTGCCAGCATCACCAACGCCGTCGGCCTCCTCCACTGCTTCCGCCATGGCTCCGAAAGCCGACAAGGGGAAGGTCGTGAAGTCGACCGAGGCGCAGCGGCCTCGCGGCGCTGCGGAAGGAGCGGGCAGTTTTCCCCCCCAAGCTTGCCGCGAAGGAGCTGAGGAGAAGTACTACCTCTTCTGGTCGGCGGAGACGCGCGCGCATCCGCGCACAAAGGTACTCCCCGCCGCCGCTTGGAAGAAGGCTCCCGGATACCCCTTTTCGCTCTGTTCTTCTACTGCGGGCTCTGCCCGCCTTCTCTGATCTTCTGCGACATCATGAACACCTATGGATTCCATCTCCTTGACTTCACCCCCAACGCCGTCCTGACAATGGCAGTTTTCGCACACCTCTGCAAAAACTTTGTCGGAGTCCTTCCCAACGTAGCCCTCTTCCGCCACTTCTTCATACCCCGGGTAGAGAGAGGAGAGCCTCTGTCCGGCGGGATTGCCTGGATCTCAAGGGCCGGCAAGAAGGAGACGTATCTGGATGGGGAGTTCCGCGGCAAGTCTGAGGAGTGGAGGGCGGATTGGTGCTGGATTGACGAAGAGGATCCGCAGCCATTCACCGCCCAGCGCAAAACCCCAGTAGCACGCGGCGGCGATTGGAGCGACATGGCCCCGGAAGACGACAGGCTGATAATTGCCGTCACCAGGATCCTGCGCCTCAGGCTTGCCGGGCTTACTGTTGGCGCTGTTGGCGCCGACTTCCTTCGCCGCCGCATCGCCCCCCTGCAGGAACGGGGGAGGCCCACTTGGGAGTTCAAGAACGCGGCAGACATCATGAGGCTGCGGCCAGGCCTCAATTACAACTTCATAGTCCTGGAGCTCGACGTGATGCTGCAGGAGCTGTTCAAATATGACCCCCAGCATCCCGAGGTATTCAGGTTGCCGGGGGGCGTCGTGCCTTTGTGCAACAATTCCGAGCTCGACCGTATCCGTGCAATGATGCCGGAGTGCGACTCGCACGGGATTGTGCCAACTTGGCAGGAGCCTGCAGACGAGGTCGTGCAGCAATTCTTCGACGACTTGGTGGAAGTGCCAATCCGCCTCGACGAGAAGGACGGCCTCACCCGCGACACCACGGATGCGGAGTTGGCGCTCATCGCCACCAGGATGGAAGGCAGCGGCAGCCGCAGCCGCGGGCGAGTTCGGGTTCACTGTGAGGAGGCCGATGCAGCAGAAGCGGCAAGCCGTGCCGAGCGAGGGGAGCCTGCCGGCAAGAAGGGGCTTGCCGCGACACGCCGAGCCGAGCGAGCCCGCCAGGCACGGAGCGGCTCGTTGCGAATCGACTCTTCTTCCACCTCGTCTTCGGACAGCCCACCAGAAGCAGAGCCTCCATCCCCACCAAGAAGGCGCCTCTGCAAGGTTGGCGATGTGGCGGAGCGGCAAGCGGGGCAACAGTCGCCTCGCCGCGTGACACGCTCGACCACGGCAAACACCGTCGCTGCGGGAGCGCCTCATGCTGCGACGGCAACTGGAGCGGAGTCTAGCCGGACCGCCGCTTCAGTCCCTGCCGCTACTCACGCTGCACCAACAGCCGGAGCGGGGTCATCTCAGACCACCGCCACTGCTCCCGGCAAGAGGCCAAGGGAAGCTTCTCCTTCGCCCCCTCACGCCGGGCGCGCGCCGGGCTTCGACTTCTCCGCGTTAAGCTCCGACGAGGAAGAAGAAGAAGAGTAAGCTTCTCTTGTTGTACTTGCATTTCTTCAGATCTTCCTGTTTGTCTTGTATCTCATTTGCTTTTCCCTGAATCTGCCCCTTCTTAGGACTCTGGCCCAGAGAGCGGCAAAGAGAGCCAAGGCCCCGGTGATCGTTGTCGAGGACGAGCCCCCTGCAACAGCAGGCGGTGCGCCCGAGACAAGCTTGCCGGACCTGGCTACTTTCCTCCATGGCAGCCCCCAGCGTAAGTGTGTGAATTATTCTCCACGGCGAGGCGCGCATGGGTACTCGTCTTTGCTGATATTTGCTTGTTGACTTGTGTAGGAGCTGAGCAGCCCCACCAGGAGCCAAGGGAGAATCCCCCGACAAGGGAGAATTCCCCCGCAAGGGAAGGCTCTCCGGCAAGGGAGAAGTCTCCGGCAAGGGAGGGTTCTCCGGCAAGGGAGAAGTCTCCGGCAAGGGAGGGTTCTCCGGCGAGGAACAATGCCAGTGGCCCCCCTATGGCGGAGACCACGACTGCAGGTACTCCTCTTGCTTCAAAACTTCCCTTGGGCTCTTTTCTTGATCTTTTCGAGTTTTTGCTGGATTTTGCTTGACTCTTCCCCCTTTTCCGGTCGTCAGATCCATCCGCTGCGGAGCAGATGGAGACAAAGGCCGTCGCTGACGAAGCTGCCGGTGGTGGCGACGCTGCCGGCGCAGAGGCCGCCAAGGCAGACGCCGCGGCAACTGGCGAGGGGTCCGGCGATCGTACTGACGGCCCTGAGGCCGCAGGAGCGCCAGGCGCTACACCGACCGCCGATCCGTCCGCCGCTGCTGCAGCGCCAAGCTCCGAAGAGCCCCAGCCAGGCGCCTACCTGAAGGCCGGCGACGACATCTTCATCAATCTTCCCTGGGCATCAAGCTCCAGGGCGCCGGTCGAGGGGGAGGTCTTCGATGGAGAAGTGCTCGCCTCCGCGGGGTTGACGCTGGTCGACGCGCCAAGCAGCAGCAGTAACGAGCCCGAAGAAGAGCGGCTGCTGCGGAGGTTGATGTCGCTCTACCGCGCGCGACAGGCCAAGCTGGAGTCCCGCGAGGCACTTGTCGCGAAGGCGGGGGCAGACATTGAAAAGCGCGCGGAAGAGCTCGGGGGTTTCCACCGGGAGGCCCTCCGATCCCTGGCGGAGGAACGTGAGCGGCTCGTCGAAGCGCAGAAGGCCTTTCTCCTCAAGAAGGCCGACGCCGAAGAGCGCCAGCGACTTGCCGCTGTGAAGCTAGCCGCGGAGGAGGGCGAGCTGGCGCAGCGGAAGGTCAATCTCGACGCCCACGAGGAGGAGCTTGCCTCGGGTGAGGAGAAGCTTGGCGGAGCCCTTAAGCAAGAGGAGGACGCTGCTGCCGCCGCTGAGGCCACCAAGGAGGAGTTGAAGACGAAGGTGGCGCGGCTGGAGGCCGATCTCTCCGAGAAGGGTAAGGATCTCAGCGCCGCCAAGGTCTCCAACGTGGATCTTGAGTTGAAGCTGACCACTTTGACCAAGACTCTGGACAGCGCCAAGAAGCGGGAGGCGGCCTTGAAGGAGGAAATCAAGGCCGACAAGGCGCTGCTGGAGAGCGCCGCCACCGCCCAGAACGCCTTCAGGGAGACCGTGATGCACTGGACGAAGAGCCTTGTGGACGTCGCCACGGACATCGACAAGGAGCTGGCGCAACTGGGGATGGAGGACCTTGGGTATTCCACCGACGACAACCTCCAACCCAGCGCCAAGCTTGTCCTGTTCTTCAAGGGCGTGGCGACGGCCCTTCAGCGACTCCGAGAGAGGATCCCCAAGCAGCTAGCTGACGAGTCGCGTGAGATCTGCGCAGGAGCCCTTGAGAAAGTGTTGATGAAGGTGGCCTTCCGCAATCCGGGCCTCCGCCTCACCAACATCCTCAGGTCCTTACCGCCAGAAGCTGATCTGGACGAGCTCAAGGCCCTTGTCGCACCCATTGTGGACAAGGTGAGCGGGATCAAGCGGGTCGAGGGCGATCACGTGGATTAGGCCGCTCATTTCTTCTTTTCTTGTCGCTGTTTACCTCGTCATGAAAGCGGTTTATCAGAGCTGCGACAAGCTATTTATGTAATATAACTTGATCCTGGGTAGCCATTGCAATGTTATTCCCTCTACTTGACTCTTTGCTTTGTATGCTTCTACCCTACGCTTTTTAGGGAACTTGCCGGTGCAGGCACTTGAGCCACGAGCGCTGAGTGCGGAACGTCAGCAGCCTGCTGGCGGTGCCGCTACCGGCAAGAAACCTTGTCGCAACTAGTTGCAGCTCACTTAAGTTGCTAAGCGGACTCGAAGCAAAGTAAGGGCGCGGCTAGTTAAGCAACTAGTCGCAGCTCACTCACATTATTGAGCAGACTCGAAACAAGGTAAGGGCGCGGCCAGCTAAGCAACTAGTCGCAGCTCACTTAGGTTGTTGAGCGAGCTCGAAACAACGTGAGGGTGCAGCCAGCTACGAGTTGGCTCCTCCGCGCACAGGTTTTCCATACAAAGCACGGTCGTTCAAGGGAGATAACTTTAAAATTTAAAAATCTGGTTGCTCAGACTTTGGCAACTTATCTTTTCTGTTGTCTGCTTCCCGGCAAGGCGAAATTCTTGAACGACGCCTGGTCCATACCCTTTTCTTCTCCTTTCCCCCCGGCAAACTTGTGCGCGAGGAAGCCTTCCTTTCCTTGTGAAAAAGAAAGAAGAGAAAATACAGATATGGAGCCTTATGGCTCGTTATTGCTTACCGTGGAGCAGGTGCTGCACAAAGTGTCAGATCATATATGCCAAAAAATAGAAAGCATGAAAGCGACAAAATGTGCGGAGCACATGAGCTTTACTTATGCACGGGATCTGCGCCTGGCTCTGTACAAAGGTTTACATGCAACAGCGGCAAGACTTGTACAGAAGGGTGGTTGCCGGACAGGGTCCGACAACTGCGCCTTACGGGTAAAACTTACGAAGATGCTCGATGTTCCGGGAGTTGCTCACCGGAATGCCATCTTCGGTCTCGAGGCGGACAGCGCCAGGCCTAGTGACTCGTTTCACCTGGTAAGGGCCTTCCCACTTCGGCGTCAACTTGTTGGAATTCTTGGCGGAATGAACGCGCCGAAGAACAAGGTCGCCTTCCTCACGTTACTCCCTTTACTTGATTCCTTCCTTGGTATATTCTTGCCCTACGCTTTTAGGGAACTTGCTGGTGCAGGCACCCGAGCCGCGAGCGCTGAGTGCAGAACGTCAGCAGCCTGCTGGCGGTGCCGCTACCGGCAAGAAACCTTGTCGCAGCTAGTTGCAGCTCACTTAAGTTGCTGAGCGGACTCGAAGCAAAGTAAGGGCGCGGCTAGTTAAGCAACTAGTCGCAGCTCACTCACGTTGTTGAGCAGACTCGAAACAAGGTAAGGGCGCGGCCAGCTAAGCAACTAGTCGTAGCTCACTTAGGTTGTTGAGCGAGCTCGAAACAACGTGAGGGCGCAGCCAGCTACGAGTTGGCTCCTCCGCGCACAGGTTTTACATACAAAGCGCGGTCGTTCAAGGGAGATAACTTAAAATTTAAAAAATTTGACTGCTCAAACTTTGGCAACTTATCTCCCTTACTCGTCGGTAGGTTGACGTGCATGGTGGTTCAGAGCGCTCTGAGATCCACCAGCTTGATCTTGATCTAGCGAACGCATGGTACCGTGAGTACCATGACGCTGCCGGTCCCGTGCCTCCTGGGATGGGCGCGGTGCATGCACGGACGCCAAGGTCTTGGAGTGCGCCCGGTCATTGTGGGAGCCGGCTATGCCGCCGATGGGCGGCGCGGCCTTGTCCTGGGACCTGGCAGCATCGTGAGTTCCCTCGTCGATGCGTGTCCTTCCGCCGGCGTCTGCCCCACCAACCGCTTGCTCCGGCGGTGGCTGGCTCGGCGCGGACGGAGCGGCTCCCTCCGAAACTTTCTTCTTCGGCGGCACGTTGATGAAGACGATGAAGATCTAGCTCACGAGAACGCCGGATCCGGTGTTGATGAAGATGAAGAAGACCTAGCTCGCGAGAACGCCGGATCTGATGTTGATGAAGATGAAGAAGATCTAGTTCGCGAGAACGCCGGATCTGGTTCACACAATTTCGACGCCCCGTACCTGGCGCGCCAGAGATGCCGGGGTAGCTGATCCACGGGCACCTATGGGACCGGCAGACCGGGTCCCTTTCGGTTCGGCGGGGGCGGAGGTCGCGCAAAGAGCAGATCGAGGCGGAGCACGCGAGCAATTTACCCAGGTTCGGGCCGCATGGATGCGTAAAACCCTACTCCTGCTTTGTGGTTTGTATTGATTTCTAGCTCGGGAGCGCGGAGTGCTATAGTACACACCGGCGGCTGGTAGGACCGAGCGTGAGTGTTCGAAGTGGCTCTCTTCCCCTACGTTGCTCACGGGCCTCCTTTTATATGCTCAAGGGGTTACCGACATAGCAACGGGGGGCAAAAATGTAAAAGTGGTGGTTGGTACAGCTACCTGTACAGTGCTATCATACCTAACCCTGGCGGCAGGGGACAAGGGCATTAATTGCCCGTCTGTGTCGCCTAAACAGTACCGAAATGGACCGCTAGGGACGCCACCGTTTGCCACGATGGTTACCTTGTCAGCGCTTGCTCGCCACGATGGTTATCTTGTCAGCGCCTGCTTGCCACCGCGCACCCCTAGCTGCACGGCCTCTCTGCCACGTGTGCTTGGGAGGGTCCCAGAGCGACACGTTGGCAGGTGTGCTGGAGCGCGGGCACGAAGTGGGGGTTTCCCGCGGCAAGCTCCTTGCCGCGGTCGTCGCCTTGTCGTATTCGGGAGCTTGTCGCTCACCGGGCCTTGCCGGGACGCACGGTGCGTCGCGGCAAGCTTTCTTGGTATGCCTTGAGAGGCCTTCCCGGCAAGCTCCTCTTGCCGGGGTCTTGTCTTCTTCCCGGCAAGCTCCTTTTGCCGGGGCCTTGGTTTGAGTACTTTGTTCTTGAATGGTCTTCAAAGTAGTCGCGGAGGACCTTGGCGGCCGCTCGGCAAGCCTTGCCGCGGGAGGCTGCGACTGCCCATGCACAAGTTCGGGATACTAGGGTACCCCTACTCTAGTACACCGACACCAGGTGCCTCAATCCACCCAGATGTGTGTTTAGGTTGCCACCTTAAATAAACCATTAATTAACAAAGCTCACGTCTGTCATGGATACACTCACCCAATCCACGTCTACTAGCATAGCATAGCAATAAAAAGCAAACGTAAAGTAACTCCCAAAGGTTTGATAATAATTAGGTAATAGGTTCTACCTCAACTACTCTCCAAACCCACAATTTAATTAGATCCTAATCATGCAAATGTGTGAGGATTGATCTAATGCAATAAAACTGGGTAGTAGGAGGTATGATCAAAGTGTTACCTGCCTTGCTGATGATCTGGGAAACCTAGCGATTCGAAGTAACAAGCGGCGCACCCCGGGTACTCTATTGCAAACAAACAAACACACAATAACTACTCAACTAATGCACAGGTAAAACTCAAATAAGAGATCTAACCAGAAAGTTCAACTTAAGAACTCCGGTTGGCAAAAAGAATCAAATCAAACGAAGCAACGAAAGACAAACATCAAAACAAACAGGCTTCGTTTACTATTCTGGATCTAAGGAAATTTTTACAAAAGAAAAAACTTGTTTAAGTTGGTTAAACGGAAAGAGGGTTTCGAGACGAAACTCTAGGCGCTTGAATCGCCTGATTCCGATAAACGAGCGAAAAGTTATACTAAAACGAAAATCGGATCAGAGATCGCGATCAGAGAAAAAGAAAAACGACGAACAGATTAACAAACGAACGTTCGTTATTTGGATCTAACCGACGAACACATTCGTTAAAACGAACGAACGAGCGAACGCTCGCTAAATAACTAAACCGTAAAAAAACTGTTCTAATAAAAAAAAGCGGATCTAAAAAAACCCGGGCGGTTTTCTGAGGAAAACCGCCGGCGATGGCGGCTACCTCGGGCAGCGGGGCGGCGGCGGGGCGGGGCGGCGCGGGGCGGGGCGGCGGAGCGGCGAGGCGGCGCGGGGCGGGGCGAGGCCGCGGCGGCGCGGCGCTAGGGTTTCGACGGGCGGGCTGGTGAGCTTCGGCGGCTCGGCGGGGTCGGCTTAAAAATGCCCCCCGGGCGGAGTCCCGCTCGAGTATGGCCCGGAGTCGGTTCGGATTTTTTTAAATAATTCCGCGCAGAAAAACTAACGAAAGAAATACTAAACGGACTCCAAAAATCCTGAAATAAATTTTCCCCGGCTTCTAAAATCAAGCCGCACAGGATGAACATTTATTTGGGGCCTAAATGCAATTTGAAAAACACACATTTTTCCTAAATTCAAATAAAATAGCAAATAAAACCAAATAAAATTTTATTTGATTTTTAGTAAATCCTCAATATTTCTTTATTTTGGCAAAGTCATTTTATTCCCTCTCTCATAATTTTTATAATAGAAATAATTGAAGATAAAATAAATAAAATCAAATGATCCTATTTTCAAAATTTGAGACAACTCAAATATGAAAATAACAAAATCCCCAACTCTCTCCGAGGGTCCTTGAGTTGCGTGAAATTTCTAGGATCAACCAAAATGCAATAATTATGATATGCAATGATGATCTAGTGTATAACATTCCAAATTGAAAATTTGGGATGTTACACATACGTTCAGCTCGGTGACGTCCCACGAAGTCTAGATCCAGCTGAGTGTCGAGGAAGAGCTACGTCAGTACGACAACATGATGACGGTGATGATGAAGTTACTGACGCAGGGCTTCGCCTAAGCACTACAACAATATGACTGAGGTGCAAATCTGTGGAGGGGGCACCGCACACAGCTAAGAGATCAAGTTGCACTAGTGTGCTCGGTCCTAAATAAACGGTTTTTAACCCCTTTCCGCAACGGCATTTGGAACAATCGCCAAGTGAGTGTGTGCGACAGGGTGTCCTTCCCACACGACCCAGAAATCGTCGGGGATAGGCCCTCCTAGGACCTAGGGTGGGGCCGTGTGCGATCGGGTGAGGCATCGAAACCCAGTCATTTCCGTAGGTATGTACATCCCACACGGTAATCCGAGAAAATCATTTCTGTAGGTATGTACATCCCACACAGTGAATCCCAGAAAATCATTTCCGTTCGTATGTATATCACACACAGTCAATCCAAGGAATACGTTTTCGTTCTTATGTACATCCCACACAATCAATCCAAGGAAAACGTTTCCGTTCAGATGTACATCCCACATGGTTTTATGTATACACTCATGTGTGAAAGGTGTAACTATCACACACGGTCTGCCTTTGTTAACTGTTTGCTTTCATTAACTACATCACACACGATTTGATGTAGAAAACTGTGTGGCATTGGGCTATCCATCACAAGCGCTTTTACTGCCAGAACCGTTAGCAAAGTTCCATGACTGTCTATTCTCTTTTTATTTTTGCATGTAATTTATTATTCTAATTGGAAAATTTGAAATACGAAACGTGCAATTCAAATTCTCAGCACAATGGTTCAACAATGGATCCATAAATAAAGTTGCTAGTACAATATGTTCGGTAATTACAGGATTAGGCAGCAATTAACTATGGTGAACCACAGTATTTAAAGGCGGTAAAGGTGAAGAGACAAGTGTAAATCGTTTTGACTGCCGACAGTGTTGAAGAAGCAGAATGCCCATAATGTTCCTTCCTGCATGCCATAGGCACGAACCACTTTTGTCCAACCCCTTGTGACGATTGCCCGCCCATCCTTCACCGCCTTCAGGAAGACTTTTAGGGCATTATCATGGTAGCATGAATTATATACTTTAACCTTAGTTGCCTCCACTCCGGTCATGTAGTTTGCAAGGTAATCATCAGTAAATAGCTTCGAAAACCACTGAAAAGAGAAAAATATCAGATACTGAGGTCTAATAGAGTAACTTGTTGTGGGCAGGGGAAAAGGCAACACATTACTTACCATCCTAAAGTTCACTGTTGTCTTCGACAAAGTGTAAATAAAGAGCTTAATTCCAATCACCCATTTCTTTCGCCTAACAATCTTTCTTAGTTTCCTCACTTGACACTTGTTCATGAATATCTCATTGCCCCATACGCAAAAGGGATCGAAATGTGGATCAGTACCGCTCATATATGTACCTACAAGCAACCAATAAATGTTAGAAGCTAAACTAAGATTGCACAAATGATGTAAAATACAACTACCTATGTTCCTAAGTATAAGTTTTTTTTGAGATTTCAATATGAACTACATACGGATGTATATAGAATTATAGATATAGTTTAGATTAGAATCTATATTGGAATCTCTAAAAATACCTTTATTTAGGAATAGATGGTGTATAAGACATGGGATGCAGCTAACCTCTACGGAAAACAACATCATCGCCCATTGTAGCCATGTGTAAGTACTAAGTACATGGAAAGCCAATGTTAACTACAACAGGGTTAACATCCACCAAGAATAGCAAATGGTAATAAAACGGCAACATCTGTAGTGATATCTTCATTTCGAAAGAGTAGCACGGTAGCAAAGGGACGGATTAAAAAATGGATACAACTGTTAATTGCAACAGGCTTAACAACATCCTAATTCGTGTTTTGTAATTTTGTAACCATTGAAATACAACTCTTTAAAAATGGATACAACTGTTAATTGCAATAGGCTCAATGGCCATTGAAACCGGTACCGATAAAAATGCAATTGGTAGAGTTAAACATCACAGGGCAGGTGCTGCCAGAGCAGATAATGGCCCAGTTGTCTATAAAAAGGTAGGGAAATAGCTCACACGTGTTAGGCATGTTTACTACAACATGCTTAATACATCAACAGTACAAAACATAGCCATTAATTGCAACTGGTATTGGTAAGATTGAACTGGTGGGTACATACTTGGTAAGTCATGAGAGGTAGTTGTTGGGGCACTTCATCTTGGCCAGAGCCCGCCCAAAGTTAGCGGCGGCGGAGGCGAGCTGTTCCTCCGGATCGAAGTGTGGATCAGTGCCACTGACATGTGTACCTACAGGCAACCAGTAAATGGTAGAAGTTAAACTGCAATTGCACAAATGATGTGAAATACTGTAAGACATGGGATGCAGCTAACCTTGACGGCAAACAACAGCATCGGCCGTTATGACCCTGCGTAAGTACATGGACAAGCATGCTAAGTAAAACAGGGTTAGCATCCACCAAAAATAGCAAATGGGGAAGCATCTCTAGTATATCTTCATTGCGGAGAGTAGCATGGTAGCAAATGGACACATTAAAAAATGGATACAACTGTTAATTGCAACAGGCTTAACAACATCCTAAGTCATGTTTTGTAAGTTTGTAGCCATTGAAATACAATTGTTTAAAAATGGATTCAACTGTTAATTGCAACAAGCTTAATAGACATTGAAACCGGTACTGATAAAAATGCAATTGGCATAGTTAAACATCACAAGGCAGGTGCTGCTAGAGTAGAGAATGGCCCAGATGTCAATAAAAAGGTAGGGAAAGTAGCAAAAATGTGTTCGGCATGTTTACTAGAACATGCTTAATACATCGACCATACAGAACATAGCCATTAATTGCAACTTGTATTGGTAAGATTGAACTGGTGAGTACATACTTGGTAAGTCCTGAGAGGTAGTTGCTGAGGCACTTCATCTTGGCTAGAGCTCGCCCAAAGTCAGCGGCGATGGAGGCGAGCTGTTCCTCCGGGTCGTAGCGTGGATCAGTGCCACTGGGGAGAATATCATACGGAAACCAACATTCGGTGGAAACCGGTGAAAACCACGAGAAAAAGATGTTTTGAAGTTTCAAAAAAATGGAAAAAATGTGGGATGTTAGGAGGATGATGTTTTATTGCCACACAGAATTTCAAGT